>NW_010181447.1:0-7304 GCF_000695765.1 Mesitornis unicolor
CCACGGGGTTCAACGCGCTGCCGGCCCGGGGCGAGGAAGGCGGCGGCTCCCGTTGGGTTCTCCCCCGGCCCCACCGGTGTTTAGGGGATGGCGGGGCTGGGCCCGATCCGTGCGGCGGAACGGACAGAAGGAGAGCAGGGTTACCCCCCGGGTAGTGCTTCCTAGCGGGGGAGGTGGGAATCTGCGTCGGGAAGTGGTTTCGGTGAAATGTGCCGCCTTCTGTGTGTATGTCAAAGTTTGCACCATGAATGTTACTTTCTGGAGGGGAAACTTGTGAGCATGTGCTAAAAAAGAGCTGATATGCAGAGCCATGTGGAGACAGGTCCCGATCTCTAGCCTAAATCCCCCCGGGTAGTGCTTCCTAGCGGGGGAGGTGGGAATCTGCGTCGGGAAGTGGTTTCGGTGAAATGTGCCGCCTTCTGTGTGTATGTCAAAGTTTGCACCATGAATGTTACTTTCTGGAGGGGAAACTTGTGAGCATGTGCTAAAAAAGAGCTGATATGCAGAGCCATGTGGAGACAGGTCCCGATCTCTAGCCTAAATTACTAAGAGTTGCTTGTCTCTTGTGATGGGTGTAATAAAAGAGCAGTGGATACATCACTTATTTCATTAAGTATTTTTTCCTGTTCTGCAGCTAGTGGCATTCTGGCTATCGACAAGGCCAGGGAGCCCATCACCTTAGTACTGGCAGAAGACGGCACCATTGTGGATGATGAAGATTACTTTTTGTGTCTGCCAGCTAACACCAAATTTGTGGCACTGGCCAAGAATGAGAAGTGGTCCAGCAAAAGCTTAGGTATGCTGCGGATGAGGGAGCATGGAAGGGAGGGGTGTTTGGAATATACCTAGAGAAATTAGGTCAGGAGTGGCCCATGAAACTGATTACTCTTGTGGCAGATAGTGGAACAGCCTGGCCCTCTGAGTCTGCAGATGAAGTGGACAGTGGTGCAGAGAAGTGGAAGCAGCTGGCCAGGCAGCTGAAGGATGACCTGTCTAATATCATCTTGATGTCTGAAGAAGACCTCCAGGTACCATGGGGAAACTTCTAATTGCTGTCCTTATTTATCTCAGTAGATACAGAGAACAGAATAAGTAAACAACATCTCAAGCTTAAGTCAGCTGCTGCTGTTTGGCTGTGGTGCTAGTCAGATTTCTCCTTATTAGGTGCTTATTGACGTACCACGTTCAGACCTGGCAGAAGAACTTGCCCAAAGTCAAACCAAAGTCCAGGTATTGCAGGAAACCCTGCAGCAGGTGTTAGACAGGCGAGAAGAAGAACGCCAGTCAAGACAGCTCCTGGAACTCTACCTAGAGGCCTTGAAAAATGAAGACAGCATCTTAAGCAAAGTAGCAGGTAGGGAGCATGGGGGTGCTAGAGAAGGAGCTTTTCAGAGATGCCTGAAATCTCAAAACCATCAAAGCAGTCCAGGCCACACTTTTCCTGTCCTGTGTTTGTCACGAGCTATAACAATTCTGCTGCTTTTCAGAATCTGAGACTGTGCCAAGAAAGGAGATGGATGTGGTTGACACAGGTACCAGTAGTACCGGCACTTCAGCCAAAACAGCGCTCAGTGACCAGATCCTTGCTGCTCTGAAAGAGAAACCTGCTCCAGAGCTCTGCCTGGACAGTCAGGATCTAGAGGTGGGTGAGAAAGACGTAACCATATTCTGGCAAATCTCTCCCTTTGGAGGGAGGTTATAGGGGATGCTGTCCTTGCTCCTGGAGGGTCTAATGTATACCTCAGTCTCAAAGTGGCGAGATTTAATCTGCTTCTCTTCCTCAGTAACACTGCCCCCTGCTTGGTAACACTCAGTTGACACTATTCCAAGTACTCCAGTCTGTCCTCTGAAAAGCCACAAAATAATTTTGATCTCTGCCAAATCATAGCCAGTGCTTCAGCTGTCTTACCAGCAAGGAGGTTTTTTTATATGCAGATGCATCCAGCTATATTTCTTTTATACATCCCGAATCGAAATAAAAAAATCTTGATTTTGGAAAACAATGTAAATAAATCCATAGCTTGGAAAGGAAAGTCTTAACATGGGCAGAGGGGTTAGTGGTGGAGGAGCATCGGTAGAGAAGTTTGATGGAAATCTGTCTTGCTACAGCTGGTCTTGAAAGAAGACACACAAGCCCTGGCCTCGGCTCTAAGATGGGACACACAGAAAGCTGAAGCTCTGCAGCAAGCCTGTGACCAGGAGCTCTCCAAGCGTCTACAACAAGTGCAGACTTTGCATTCTCTAAGGAGCACATCAAAGGGCAAGAAAATGCTACCCTGCGGAGACTGGCCCAGTTCAAAACGCAAAAAATAAGACTGTAGTGCTGTTTGCTTTTTTTTTTCTTCACTAGAATGAATACAAGCAAAGATAAATCCTGAGAGCCATAGTCTGCTGGTCATACTGTGGTCTGGCTATAGACAACTAAAATCTGGACTTTGTCCTGAGGGTTAAACTCCTGTGACAATTAAAATCCCTTTGGTTACACAGGATTTGGACTTTTTGCAGAATACTACAACAATGGTATTGCTAAACACAGCATGTGAGGGTTCAGCATTGAATACGTGGTTGGGAGCCAGAAGCTTCTATCCGATAGTGATGGATCGAGCCTCTGAAGCCCCAGGCAGTTTGCTTACTTTGTCCTCCCACCATTGTCAGTGTACAGGATGGGAGACCTCAGGAGGACACTTAGAGGAACAGTAAATGAATGGGGCAGCGGGGTTAGCCTGCTGCTGTCTGGCTTCAAGCTCCAGCCTGGTATCTAGGAACATGGAATTCTCCTGCTGATTTCATCAGTTAAAGTAAATTCAAAGCCTTTTAACTTCTCTGCTTTTTGTGCCACTTGGGTGCAGTGTAAGCACTAACTTGGAAAACACAGCAAAGGTGGAAGTATTTGCTTTGTAAGGCTGTGAGGCAGAAGACTTGTATTTGGCCTGTCTGTACTACTCTCCTAATCATTAGTGTAGGATCATGATGCTTTTGTATTAACTGGCTTATTTTTAAATTTGTTAGTCTTTTTTTCTCATATAATTAAAACCTTTTTGCCCTTACTGCCTGACTAGTTTTGGTATTTCCACCAGCTGCTGTGATTGAAGAATGTGCTGGTAAGTACAGTGTTACAGTATTCCTACAGCAGACATTCAGATAAAAACACTGCATGTAGACATTCCAGCTGAATTATGGCACACTCAAAAGTTAAGACTGCCAGTGTAACTAATAAATATTCTAAACAGTTTAGTGCTTTTGAGCAGGTAAGCTAAAATACTTAGGGTAACTTCAGATGAAGCTGCCCATATGGAAACTGACTTCGGGGGGAAGCTTGCAGTCAACGTTTTGGGCAGTCTGTTTTGCTATGGCAAGTAATTGCTTCTTGCAATATACACTTCTGGCTCTGAAGATTATAAACCATAGCAGGTAAAAAGTTTTCCTGCTGCTTTAAATAGCTACAAGCTTTTTATGTTCAGGTATTTCTGAAATAGCATCTATGGCTGTGCATTAACAGCATTTTTGAAGCTGTTGCACTCAAAGCTAGTTGCACTGGCTACCAACTGAAGTAGCGTGCATTGAGTAGACCAACTGTCAGCAAGCTTCTTTGTGAGCTTATGCCTCAGCTTGTGATTATTCCTACTCTCTCCATTATAAACCAGTTTTTCAGTCTTGCTCAAAGCTGCAATGCTTTTGCTTTTCTCAAGCTCAACTTGCCAGTGAAAATTCTACTACTTATGCTATACAAGAGGAGAGAAGGGCTTTACCTCTGGCTTTTCCACATCTACTTAAAATAGCAGATAGCATAATTACTTCAGTCTTCTGTGTGTTAGGAACAGATCAACATTTCCTGTTGATTAGCAAATTGCTAGTTTATTATCTACCTAGACCACATCAGTCCATAGAATTCTAAAAGATACCGCATCCCTGAAAGTGGAACAGTTTGGGATAGGGGAAAGGGAGGGTAAAGTGTCATTGTGTAAAATTTCCTATACAGAGCCAGAGATGGGGTTTAATGACATTAATTTTCTTCTACACTGTAGCACTTGATTTTATTTGATCAATATTGTGTAGTTACAGCCTTAAAAAGGTGTGGGGTTTTTTTCCCCTTTCCACTACTGCTTACTAGCTCAAATACAGTGCAATAAAAGGGAGCACATGTAAGGAGTGGTGAGCATTGCTCATTTTCCATTGTGTCATGAATAGCTGAGGGACTGCAGAAAGTGCACTCTTCCTCCAAGAGAAGGGTTTTAAACACGGAACAAGGCTACACCTACAAGTTCTCAAGGGTGATCAAAAATATTCTGTCATGAAGTACCTTCTTTATCTTGAGGTAGCATTTAAGGTATGAGTCTTACTAAAATGAGAACCTGATGATTTTAAACTTGGTTTTGGGAATTGCCCTGAGCTGTATCCTTTAGGAAGGAATAAGTGGCTTCAAGGAAGACCTTGTCTCATGTATTGAGGGCTGAGCAAGAGAAACTGTTCAAGGCTTTCCTCTCTTACTGCGTAATTTAGACTATCCTTGGCAAGCATATTCTTGCTAGATAAAGTTTGCCCACGCAGTAGCTTAAGCAGCCTTCTCATTTCATTTGGCTATATCTGCCTAATACCTTATGTCTCTCAGTCTGCTGTTTGAATCAACAGCATTTGATACCCTCTGTCATTCCAGCAGAGGGCAATGGTGATACATTTCAGACCACGACTCCAGAGCCACGTTATTATAGTAAAATTACAAATGTAATGCAACTTCTTGAAAGTGAAGCTTGTGAACCAGCAGTGTCACGGGTGAAAAATAAGACAAAACATTTTTTAATTGTCAGACAACAAGTGAGAGATATGGCTATTAAACCAAAACTAAAATACTCAAAAAATGGAAACAAGGAGGAAGTGAAACCATTACTGGAGAAACAAAGTAGCAGCATACTGAAGTAGTATAGTCAGTGGGAATGTTCTGCTTTAAACTCTTTACTTAAAGGATTTTCTTTTTTATAACAATAAAATACTTTCTTGTGACAAATTAAGGCATTTTGGCTCTAAGCTTTACTGAATTCTAACAGACCTTTCATTTTTGGAACAAAAAAAATCCAACTAATCATGTTCATGTAAAAACCTAAAGTTTCGTTGCTGCTGCTAATCTGCAAGAGGAATCTCTAACAGATTAACTCTGCTTTTCTAGGATAATAAGAGAAAATGACCAGAGACATTACTTGAAAGGTAAATCATGCCATGTTGGAATCTTCACTTTCAGTCATCTTCAGCTGCTTCCTGTTCCTCAGAATTTCTCCTTCCCTTAGCTGCACTGGACTTCTTTTTCTTCTTCTCCTTTTGCTCCACACTACTTGATGTGATCTCATCACTCTTCTGGGTGATATACCTCAGCTGAGAACAATAAACTGATCAGTCATCTACTGAGGAACTTCATTTATTCATGAGAAATTAGAGAGATTTAAGAGAAATTAATGGGACAAATTCTTATTACAAAAAAAAAAAAAGATGAGAGACAGACACTCCAAAAAGGCTGACAAACATCGACTAGTTTTAATTCTTGCATGAAGCCTATGCTGGATATCCTCACATACTGAAATGCCCTAGCATTTGGAACCTCAACAGCCCTGTTGCAACCAGATCTGTGATGCATAGTATAACAAAGCAAAATAAGATGAAAATTTTAAAATCACTGGATTGTGCCCATCCATCATCTACAAGCCAGTGAAATTGCTTAAGCAGCAGTTGTTTCATCACCACCAGCCTTCTTTCAAACTTTCTTAGGAACTAACCAATTAGTTTAAGAATGCTGTGAGACAGAAAATACAGTGAATCTCACCAAAGAGTTGCTCCTTCTAGCCAAAAGCTTCACATCTTCTGTAGTGATTGTGCTTCGTTTTGCATGCCTGCATAAAATTAATAAATACCCCTTAACGTGTTTGCAAACAGCGGCTGTAAGAGACCATACAGCATCTAATTGAGAACACTAACTAGAAGGGCTCAGTAGGGACCCAGTAAACCAAACATGCCCATCTTTTCCAACTGTAATACACAAAAACCTTTCTTACAGGTTTGTATGTGTATATGTAAATTCCCACACTTTCTGTGTAAAAACAGTAGAATTTAGCAACCAGAACTTCCAAGTATCACTGTTCTTTTCCCTCTTACTTGCCAGTAGGTCACCATGTTTGTTAAGTTTTGACTCCTTGAAACATTCCTTTACCTTCTTGGAGCAGCCAGATGAAATGCAGGCATGCCAGTAAGCATGTCACTGCCAAACCATCCAGTACCACTATATATCAATGCATATGACAATTATACATAGTCATTAATCTAAACAACCACTTGTACCACATAAATGAACTTCTAAGATCAGGAAGAACCTACAGGGAAATATCTGTTTCCTCACTTCACAGTCCCTATTTAATCACCCAACAGAACCCTTTAAAATTTGAATTACAAGATATGTTTTAAAGATTATCTAGTTATTGGAGCTGAATGCAAAAAAAGAAAGCCTTTGTAACAATCAAGCGTTCCAGTACCTACCTTGCAAACATTTCAAGGTCTTTTGCAAAGTTCTCTGGAGAAAACACAAAGATGCCACATAATTTAAAATGCTAACTCCAAGTAGGAAGAGAAACATAGTACAGTTCTAGCTGTTACAATTTGCAGTCACCGCAAATTATCCAAGTTAGTTTTGAGAAGTGACCATAACTTGCTATTATGTGCCACTCTGTTGCACAGGTGGCCCACGCAGTATTTCCACATACATTTAAATACTTTTTCCAGGTTTAAAAACCAGAGTCATTCTTCCTTGTATTTTAAAAAACACAATGTAAGAAACAATGCACCAGCAATACCTAGTTCCAGTGCTATTTTTTTAAACCACCGTTTCTCCAGCAATTGCTCTTGAACAAACAGATAATATACAAACTTCTGTACCACACTGCCTGAAGGTGATCTCCGAGAGAGCGGCAATGGTTTGTTTGCTGAATTGCAGGTCTTTGTCTTCCGCAACATCCTGACACAGGCAGCCAACCGTGTAGTGAACCGCAGCCTTCAGCCTCTGCAAGGACCCAAGGCAGGGACAGGTCAGGTCTCTGCAGACTCATTTACCGCCTCTTGCGTAAATCATCAAAACTACTTAAAAGGACGCAACATAAGCGACAGTTTCCGCACCCCAGCACACTCTGCACCACCACGATCAGAACCCCCCTCCTCCCTCGCCGCGGCTCCATCTTGTCCTGGCTGGGCCCTTCCTGTCCCAGCGGCGCGGGGGGCCCAGCTCCAGCAGGGTGAGAGCGGAGCCGGGGCTGTGGACCCACGTAGGAGAC
>NW_010181447.1:7373-15861 GCF_000695765.1 Mesitornis unicolor
GCCTTGTGGGTTTCCCCGCCCCGAGGGGCGGGGCGTGGCCGAGCCGCGGCCATGTCGGAAGTCCCCGCCCCACGCAGCCCCGGGGAGCGCCGGTAACCCCGCCCCGGGCGGTCGTGCGGCTGCTGCGGGAAGGGGCCCGCTCCGAGGGACGGCCCAGCCCTGCCCGCTAACCCTCACCACTCCGCGGCTGGCACAGGAAGCGGCCGCAGCCTCCTCTGCCCACCTGCTTCTAATACAGCTCTCTTGCGGGAGATCCTACACCTCAAATGCTGGGGCAAACTGACTCCGAAAACGTTCCTGACCCTTATCGCTACTGCCTGCAACTGGTTGCACATTTAGCTTATAGGATTTCCTAAATCTTACAACATAACCTGCAAAAAAGTTGCTTTAAATTGAAATCTTTTGCTAATTATACAGTCAACTAAGTAGCTGTCTCAGCAGAAACAGAGCAAAAAAAAAGAATATAAAAATCAGTGCACTGCACAAAATTTAACACTTGAGAGGTTCTGTGGCCAAATAAAAAAAGTACAGGCATCCAGGTGAATTTTCAGAAGTCTCGAAGATGATTGGCAGTGGGTTTGTGGGAAGAAGATCTCAAATAGGGCTAACTTTGCATGCTACTGCAGGTATTTTTAACTGCTCCAGAGGAGGAAGAGCCAAAAAAGCAGGAAGATTGGGGGAAGAGTGCAAACACACAGCTAAGCCGACAGTTTATGCTAGAGCTTAAAAGTGGGAACAATAGTTGCAGAATGGCTTGGTGACAGCAATATCAGCTTTGACACCCCTTGACAGGCATTCATGTTCCTGCATGATCCATCCCACTCTTCACTCTTTCACTGAAAGCGAACAGAGCTCACAGTGTGAAAGACTGTGTGCAGGGGAACACCCAGGACTTAATCTTTAAGAAGCAAGCTACTGCTTGTTACAAATAAACTGACAACGAAAAAAAAATGCCTTTACCTCCCTGGAATCTTGCGTAGCGTTACTGTGCTGTCTGTCTGCCATTCTCCACTTTAGCAATTACTGAAATGCAGCCATCTCTATCTTGATCCCTATGAGTTTATGCACTACAATACAATTAAAATATTATCATTTTAAAATGTATTCTATTCAATACTGCAAAAAGACATCTTAGCCACTTCTGGCCAGCAGCAGGGGAAATAAAACACCTCAATGCATTTATAAGCAAATTTATTTAGCTTTCTTATATGATATATATTGAGATATATATATATGAAATATATCCACAAGTTATTACAAAAGTGTCCAAACACAAGTTCTAGCACAGTACAGTAAAAAGTGGTATTCTGGGAAGAATATCTGAGATCTACAGTATCTTGGCTTCAAGTGGAAGTATTTCCATTAGACATTGTAGGCAGAAGAGGACACATTTCCTCCATGGCCTGTCCAGTTAGTATGGACAAACGCACCTGGGTTGGATAACAATTCATATGTATGTGCACCGAAGTAATCACGCTGAGCCTGGAATAAGAACACAGACACACACAAAACAGATACATGAATACCACAGTCATATGAGTACTAGCAGTCACACGTACTGATACTTGACTACAGGCATACTAGAAATAAGGTCTGACTTCAATATTGTAACATTCAAAGTTATTTTCTCATTATTAGCAATATCACTATAATTAAGCACTTACTAATATCTAGTAATTAAGAGTTCTATAGGAAGAAATTATTTCTCCTGGGTACTATTCTTAAAACCAAGCACTTGCATACATCCAAAGGTTCAAAGATACTTCTTTATAAAGCATTTTGATTCAAATACATCATTACCCTTGGTTCACAGAATTATAACAGAATGATATTAGGCAATCTATGCCTTTAACTTTACAACGTTGGAGTGATTAGGACATACTGCCATCATGGCCTTTAGACCAGTATTTAAACACCACCACAATGATATTTCAGTAGCCAGAAGATCTGCTACACTATTTCAGGCACCTACCTGAATCAGGTTAGCTGGTAATACTTGATGCCTGTACCCATCATAAAAAGAAAGTGCTGTAGTGAAGCAGGGCATAGGGATACCAATCTGTACCCCAGTACTGATTACACGTCGCCAGGAGTCCTGGGAGAGAGGAAACGGGGGCAGGGAAGAAGAAAGAAAGAAAATAATCAGCACTGGCTCAGAGGTGTGTGCAGGCATACAATATATTCTAGTATAATAGCATGTGCTATTTCATGTTATAAGGAATCTAATGACCAAGACTGAGCAAATGCAGCAATAGATTACTGATTTTACAAAAACAAGGTTGATCCAAAATAACGGCAAGTAAGATACAGTTAACAAACAGGACAGTAAAAGTGCAGACATACTTCACATGCAGTTAAACCAGAGCCTCAAGTAAGAATGCTGTTCTTTCACATAAACATAATCAGTGCATTCCAGAAGCATGGACACAGCAGGGAACATACTGAGCAAACACTGAGGAGCTTTCAGGACGTCTCATCAAGCACAATACAAAGCCCACCCAAGGGCATAAGAGGTCAGCACAATACTTCAGACAGACATGTGTATAATCCTCATTTCAACTGTACATCTGATTTAGTACCCTACATGGAATATTCAGCTTCAGTTGAAAAAATTATTAATGACGATATACGACATCTTTGTTGGTCAGATAATCTGGTCTTAGTTCTGCCTGTCAACTCCATCCAGATCAGGACACTGTTTGGACAGACCTAGGTCTAATGAATGGCGGGTCTGAAACACTGTTATTTTGGTCCCACTGCAAACAATGGTAACAGAACAGAGCTTTACACTCTGTACAACTGAGATCCAAGGGCACAGTATGCACTACAAGGCAGTGCTGAGAACGTTCACACAGGCCTGACATTTTTTCCTGACATTCTGGTGGCTCTGAATTACGAGATTTCTGCCGAAGGCTCTTCTGTAATAGTAAAATGGAAACCTTAAGTTTCTAATAGTAGCTTGGCTAGTATCAAAGACAAGAACTATGACACAACAAGGACTATACGATTTGCTCCTGTATTATCTTTAGGCTGATGGCACAAATATAACTTGAGACCTCGGTTCATTGCTCAATGTATCTGGATGCTGATTTATAAAAGTAGTGCTTCAGTGATGCAAATCCCTTTTTTTCTTCATTTAGAACTAACATTCTCCAACTTTCTGAAGAAACAGAGGCAAGATGCATTTGTAGGCGTATTTTCAAGGACAGGTCACTAACCCTGGTGCCTGGGAAAATTCTAATTTGGACCTCAGTATAGCCTGCCTCATCACAGTAACTTACTTGTTCAATTCCAACCAGCTCCAACCATGCAGTTTATTTCCTGTCCTGATCCTGTAAGACTGATGTAGGTTTCAAGGATGTTCTCTACGTTTTCATTTTCCAGTCTAAATATACCTGTGAAGGTAACTCCTGGGAAAGCAGGTGAAGGAGTCCAGACTGTAAACTATTGTTTTTATGCTCTTCCTTCCTTGAAAACTCACCTGACAGTTTTCAACAGCTTTCTTAAAGAATTCATCCAACAGCAAATTCTGGAGCCCAGGGTTTCGATCAAATGCATCTTTGATTTTTCCCAGGAACACACTAGGCAGAACACAGGCAAACCAGGAATAAAATCTCACAGCTTCCAACAAATGCCCAGAATCCAAACCTTACAGTGCTAAAATTTGACTCAGCTAAACTCAGACTCCAAACACTGATGCAAACAAAGCTACTGCAGATTTTCTTTGGTTAAGTCCCCAGAAAACTGGCTTCATGCGGTAACTTCTAGCGCCGTCTACAGAAACAGCCTCTCAGTATCTTAGCAGCAGACTAACACCATAGAATTTCCAAGAAAATCTCTAGACTTCTCAGTCTAGCACCACATAAACTAAATTGCTGGCTCTTCTCCCCTCAGCAACTAAATCACCTCCTCATTTTAATTACCTTCTGATGATGCAGCCTCCCCTCCACATCAGTGCAATGCCACCGTAATTCAGTGTCCAGCCAAATTCTTTGGCTGCTTGTCTCAGCAGCATGAAGCCTTGAGCATATGAGATAATCTTGGAAGCATATAAAGCCTAAAAAACAACCAAATTCATATTCCAAGTGAAGTCCCACAAAGTTGAACAAGAAACTTCACAGACTACACGCTCTGTTTAGTCCACATCTCATCAGGGTTGAGTACAGCAGCCACATCCCAGCTATCTGAGAACCAAAATATCCTTTTCAATTCTCAGAAAGTTTGGTCTCCACAGAGAGAGATCAAGAGGTATTATCCCCATTACAAAGACAGGTGTTGAGGGATGAAAAATTAAGCTCCTGTGCATCAATTAGGACCTCAGCACACCAGCGAGTTGTCACTACTGCCCACCATAGCTTAGATTTTAATTCCTTCAAGACTGTTTTTCGGTCAGGAATTGGTCACATTGTGCTTTGTGGACACCACCAGACATTGCACAATGGGATGGCTGAAAGCAGGAACCAACTGCCATGAAATGTAAACACACAAGCTCCTCACCAGGGTTTACAGCATTCAAAACCTGCCTTGATATGCAGCTTTAATACAGTGCTCGGGCAAGCACAGTCACTCACCTTGCGTATGTCCTCCAGAAAGGCCTTCTTGTTCCCACCAAAATGAGTATTCTTAGGCCCATCCAGCAGCTTACTGGCCTGTACTCTCTCATCCTTGAGGGAAGACAGGCACCGTGCAAACACAGCTTCACCTTTAAGTATGGTAGAAAAGGGCAGATAATTAGAAAGTTCAGCACCCCTGTTAAGATCCGAGATACTTGTCCCCAGGCACACAGCAAGAGCACCACCGAGTGATGAGCCACATACACAGTGAAACAGTCACACGGGAAGAGAGGTGTACAAAGTAATTATTTCAGCACCGTTACTGAGGGACCAAACTGCCAGGCAATATAACCATTGGGTAAATATTGACTGATACAGCTTTCAAATTATAAAGGGAAAAAAAAAAGCCACAAGTCATCCACATGAAAATTTATCCTCGGGAACCTTCATCAGCTCTTAGTTTAAAGAATTTTAACTCTCTTGCTATCTATAAAGACAGACAGTGTTGCACTGCAGTCTAGGGACAGGCAAGGCTGAAGCCTTCACTAATTATTGTATCATGTTCTGAAGATAAAAAGCTGTTGCATAAATGCCAACTCACCATAACTAGATGTGCTTTGAAACACACACAAGCAAAATACGAGCAATTACAATCAAGAATAAATCAGCAGGTTAGCTTATAAGAGGAAATAAGGTTTACAAATCTGGTAGGCCCATAATGCTAGCATTCAGAAGCCTGTAAGAAAGTTTTATAACACCACTAAGCAGGTTACTCAATGTCATTCATCAGGGCTAAGGAGATAGCCAAGCAGTATCTTCAGCTCCTAAAGAGAAACACTGAATGCTTTCCTTTCCAGGGTCTGATAGAAGGAAAGCAATCAAGTTTATTATAGTTTTCATATTGAACTTTTCTTATACCTTTTAAGTGAGTTGTGAAACCAAACAAAAAAAACCCCAACCCAACCAAACCAACCAAAAAAAAGAAGACGAATGAGTAATGTTTGCACAAGATCCTGGATCCTCCCTGCCGTAGGATTAACAGAGCGTAGCAAAATCAGAACTGGCTTCTCTACATTTGCAAAAACTTCCCTCTACTCTAGGGAGAAGTGTAGGGGAAATAATCAGGAAAAAGCAGGCATAGCATGACTCTGCTTTTACAAGCAGAAGCCTGCAAGTCATGCTTATGCAGTAAAACCACACACACACAGCAACTGCCCTAAGAACAGCCTTGTTTGCACAAGGGCTGTGGCACATACTTCCCTATCATCTCATCATTACCTAACAATGCTCCCCTGGCACTGCAGAGGACTAATTAGGGAGTGTCTCCTGCACCCTTGATCTTTGCAAGAACCCCAAAGAGGAGAATATTAACAGAGCAAGTGAGAAACACTGTTTCAAGCCTGGAACTGAAAGACTACAGCTGTGGTAAAATAACAAAACCATTTACAAAACTTGTTTTGTGAAAATATATTGTTGGAATGCAGCCATGTTTCTCTGACAGCTATCACTGCAGTTACTCTCTTTTAGTCTACTGAATATAGTTGTTCTTATCTTCTAACACAACAGGACTTGACCAGCTAAGGCAAAGGAAGAAGAGGTAGAAATAGCATGAAAATTAAAGCCAATCTGAGAGCACAGCACCTGTGGAGTCATCTATCTTACTTAACAGGAAAGTCTACATTGGACCTGTGGTAAGAGAGCACTCTGAATGTGTTGCAGACATATTACAAGTCCCGTGTCACAAACCATTCAGAGGCAAGGTTAGATAGAAGAATAGGTAACAAGACTGTTAGATATGTATGTGAGCAGGTACATCCTCACACTTTAGGAATATAATTAAAAGCAATTACAAAATACATTTCCATCATCTTAGTTTGGCTTTGGATCAGCAGCCTTATTAACCACAGAACAAAAAACACCTGCAGCCCAGAGTGTATAAAGAAACACCGCAATTAACCACGGCAGTGGAAAAACAGCAGCCACCATCATGGGGTAGCAGTCTGTTGCTATTCTCAAAAAAAACATCTCTGTGCTCCTCAATCCATAATCTAGTCTCGCCCTCATGTTAATGTTTAGTCACACTACTGCTAGGTTAGCTAAGTTATACTGAAACATAGAAATATAAGACTTAGGTAGATATCTGAAAAGTAATTCTTATGCCTTCAGGGAAGTCCAAGTACTTATAAGCAGTGGCTAGTCAAGCAACAACGCTGTGAGCATCCTGCCCTGCCACCCTCCCATTATTTTTTTTTTACATTTTTAAGGCTATGAGGGAAACTGGAGTAGCAGATAAAGTGGAGGATTACAAAGGAATGATAACAGTACTACCAACATTTGAGAAACAAGGTTAAAACACACCCAGCAAAGAAAAACAGTGAACAGCTCTCAAGAGCAGAAAGACTGCAGCAGTTGCACCTAGAAGAGTCCCTTCTGCAAGCCAAGACCTAGTGTGGGCTCATTTCTGACATTACCTATCACCATGCTCCTTGACATGATGTGGTACATGCAGGTAGGAAAGACAAGACCAGATCAAAGAACCAGTTACCTATGAGCGTGACAGGGACTCCATATTCCAGGGCAGAAATGGCTGTCCACTTCCCTGTGCCTTTTTGTCCTGCACTGTCCTTGATCTTTGGGAGGAGGTATTTCCCATCATTGTCTTTGAATTTGAGAATATTGGCTGTGATTTCAATCAGGAAAGAATCCAACTCTGTCTTATTCCATTCCTGAAATACCTGGAAGAGGGAAAAAATATATATAAAAATATATATATTTACACACATCTCGATCTACTACTGATATTATTAACTGATTTTGAGTATTGTCCACTGCCACTGGCAGAAGGCATGTCAGAAAAATTATCTTCATGTACATACAGCAGCTTTACACAAGCCCAGCTGCATTCACCAACAGCAGATAGTCACCATGGCTCAAGAAGGCAAAACACAAAAAACTAGATTACCTCTGACATCTCATCATGCTCCATGCCCAACACATCCTTCATCAGGTGATAGGCCTCACAGATCAGCTGCATGTCTCCATATTCAATCCCATTGTGCACCATCTTCACAAAGTGTCCAGCACCCTCTTCTCCCACCTGTCAGGAAACACCAAAAAAAGCCATCAGCAACAGCACTGTCACCACTTCCAGTGTTTAATACCTACCTATGGCTTCCTTCTGTCTCAAGGAAGACCAGCACTAACTGAAAACACCAGGGGTCACAGATCCATTTACCTCCCCCAGCACATGACCCAGCCATAAAACTTTCTTTTTTAATTGTATAGGATAATTTATCAGAGATGGTAGATTTGAAATGAAGGCAGTCAGCCAGAAAATCAACCCACTAATGTTGCTGGTTTTATTAAGGACAAACACACATGAGCTTCAGCAACCAAACTACCTAAGCACGGATCTAACCACAAGTTAAGGTCAGTACCAAATGAATATTTACCCAGTCACAACAAGGTTCCCCAGATCCCACTTTAGCAGCAACGCTTTGAAATATAGTCTTGATGTGGGGCCTGCGGGGAGAAATAATATGCCTGAGCATATAAGCAGAGAACACAAACACCACAAGAGAAAAAAACCATCGGTATGATGCATCCTTCCGTAACCTGCCAAAAGGCAGCTTGGGGTGAGGGCATGCTGGCAGGTTGGTAACCCACCACACAGCAATGCCAAATAAAACATGTTTTACCCAGAACCAGACACCGTTTGCAAGAAATAAGGTCATGTCATGCTTACAGCACTGTGCAGCCAAGCTTAAGGTACCTAAAGGAGCCCAAATATTATCTTCTTGATTTTAGAAATGGGGAAATAGAGACAAGTTATGATACAGGCTCACACTCAGAGAGGATCAGTGGCAGAGCTGAAACAAAATCCCATTCTGTCCTGTAGCCACAAAAAAAAAATCCAGGGTGATCTGGTGGAAGAG
>NW_010181447.1:15892-19964 GCF_000695765.1 Mesitornis unicolor
AAGAAACTCCATGAATGCAAGACAGGATGTAATTATTTCCATTATTGCAGTAATTAGCAGCTTTTCTCATTGCCAGGCTCCCCAGGTGTAGTAAACTGCTTGGCCAACAGGACAGCATCACAGAATGCCAGGTTTGGAGTAACTTAAAGCAACTGCTGGCAAAGGAACATGGGTGGCACATGGGCTGCAGATGCTATGAAAGGAGGGGACAAGGTTCAGGTAAGGGTGGCAGACAGGAGCTGTCCTTACAGCTCTTTACAGCAAAAAGATGATCAGACAGTAGATTACCATTACGTTGTTTCTGGCTTTGTGCCGTCAAATTTGAACAGGCTGATGCTGGCATGAAATGCTAACACAAACGGACAGGGACTTAAGTGATTCTAAAGCTCAGGTAAAGCCCAGACACACCTTTTCTTTCTACATTTACAGTGAGAATGAGCAACCAGGGATAAAGTCTAAAATGAATATTGATGTATTGTCCTTTACACTAACATGAGTACAAAACATCAGGGCAGCATGGCAGAAACTTGCAAGAAAATAATGTATTCAACAGCAAGTACAAACGTGTACTGATCCCTCCTTTTATTGTGTGTGTCACTGCAGGGACGTTTGCTGTTGCCTGTTTCATGGTTAACCGCTTTCCAAACGTGTAGTGCCTCAAAAGAAAAGTCACAATCCAGAAACAGTACTTTTTAAAAATCTCAACAAGATTCTTTTCTCCCCTGGCACACATTTCTCCCTTCAGATTTCTGTAGATATTATTTCTGCCTGTGAATTCCTGGAAGAAAAACATGCCTTTGTTTTTCCTGCCATGAAAGCCAAGCACTGCCCTATGACCCCAGCTACGTTGAGAAATCTTGAGCCTTGAGGAAGTGAGATGGCAACACGTCTTGTTCCCTCCACACCCACACCCTCCTCCTTCCCTCCCTCAGCTCTCAGTGTGAACAGAAGATGATTGTTGCAGACCATTCTGAAGACAAATACACTAGCTAATGCTTACCAGGCTTCTTTGGCTCCTCCTGGCATGAGTGAAGGACCGTATCTGGCACCCTCCTCCCCACCACTAACACCGCTTCCAACAAATAAGATGCCCTTTTCCCGTAGTTCCTTACAACGTCTCTGGAACAAAAAGCAGAGCAACATTATTTAATTTATTTCAATACCAGAGCCTTACAAACACAGTTTAGCAATTCAAACCTAAAATTAGGTTTTCAGTTCTGCTTTGGACATGCTATAAGACAACATTAAAGAAAGCTTGTACATACACCAAAGCGAACATTAGGAAACTTCCTGTTGCTTTGGCACGGATCCTTGCAAAAGAGACATGCTGAGAAAACACAGTCCTCATAGGCACCAGACAGAAAAGAGCAGTACTGAGGCTGGTAAGGTCTCAGAATTAAGTGTCAGGTGATACATGCTGTGTGCAAAGGTGTGGGGGAGGCAGATTAGGCCCAAGGTGGAATTGCTGAGTTCACTGCAGAGTGAAGGTGCAAGCATGGACAATGAGGGAAACTAATTCCCTCTGACTGGGAGAGAAGCACGGCCTGAGATTCGTAAGGGGAGCTGCAAGCTCCCCAAGTACTAATCCTCATTTAGTACCTGTTATTCACTCTGGCATGGCCAGCTCACTTATCCAACGTCAGGATGCCAAAGCAGAAAGACTAATACCAGCACTCCTTCTAAAAATCAGAAGTACTGACTTGAATGCAGTATTTCCCAGTAAGCATCCCAGATATGCTAACATAACTTCTATAGTTACAGCCTGCTCACAAGTTACAGGGTTTGGTTGGGTCTTTCACCCCTGAGAAACATGATTACTCTGCTGTGTTCATAACCAAGACAGACAAACCAGCAGTTCTGTCTTACTGGATTTCCCCATCGTCATGTAGGATTGAGATGTAACAACAAATCTATGAATATCCTTCGATTTTCAAATCTCCCTGAAAACTCTAAGATTGTAACAGGAAATTTTCTAAAGGCCTTCACTCTTTAAAAGATATCTATAAAAATATCGTTTAATGATTTGGACAACTTCTAAAAAAATATAGTTATAGATCAGTCCTTAACTACTGTAAAAATTGCTTTTCAATAGGCTGCATGATCAAGTTTTGCAGAGATAGCTCAGTTTGTCCTTCTCTGAGCAGAGGGGAGATAATATCTTATTGACTGACTATTCTGATGATCAGAGGAGAAACAATGAAGTGTATTTTGTTCATCCACTTCAGGTAGAAAACAAGCTTACCGTGGTATCTCTATACTCAGAATTACCACCATCAATTATGATGTCTCCAGTCTCCAACAATGGCACCTGTCAAAAACAAATCAGCATTTTTATTTTCTCCAAGCATTCAAAACCCTGTTAACGACAAATAATTGAGCTCTTCCAGAGGAAACTTCTCCAAAAGACAAGAAGTCACAGGCAGGAAGAATGTTTGCCTCACCAATTTATTGATGAAGTCATCCACGGCACTTCCAGCCTTCACCAGCAAGATAATGCGACGGGGCTTCTTTAACTTAGAGACCATCTCTTCCAGGCTGTGAGCGCCAATCACTTTGGTTCCCTTGGCCTCGTTGGCCAGAAAGTCATCCACTTTGGAAACTGTTCTGTTAAAAGCACAGACCTGGGGGAGCAAGAAAACACACTAATAAAAACTGCCAACAGCACAGTTTAGCTCAGGCTACAAGTTACATAAGCAAGGTTCAACACCACGTGCTCTCCCCATTCACATTCCCTAAAGACACAGAGCAGGGATGAACCTGCCGCGTGTGTCTGCAAGTGCCTGGAGAATCTGTGGTCAATGGCCAAGCCCAAAGCAAACTTCAGGGAAAAATCATACTTAACAGCCACATCAGGTGGCCGAGTACAGGCATGCACTGCTGCTTTTGTCTGGAAACGGGACATAGGGCAGCCTAGGTTATAACTAATAGGAGGAAACAGCACCCATTAGACCATCACCAAGATAAAAAAGAAAAGGCAATCCCAAGTGCTAGTGAGTCAGCCTTTCTGAACAATATTTTATTTCACTTACCACGAAGCCATGGTCGTTCATGTTCAAAATAAGGTTTTGGCCCATCACGGCCAGTCCAATCAAAGCAATATCAGCTCTGGAACATGGGAGAACAAAAACGCCAGGTAAGTCTCATAAGTAGTGATCACCCATACCCCCCACCAGGCTGCTCTGATCTTGTCAACTGTGAGGCCAGCCCACCGCTTTCTAGCAAACACTGTGGAACATGCTCTAAATTGATTCTGCAGGCTATTACAGAATATGTGGCTCTGGGACAGTTCAGCACATAGAGACCAACACACAGCATGTTTCAAGTCACCAAGATTTCTTCATAGCTACCAAGACACAGCTAGGCGAGTAAGAAAAGTGAGCTATCCAAAACATTGCACTAGGACGCAAAGAGTAAAGTGAGTAGCTCTCGTGTGTATACTGATAGATCCAGCTCGATCACAGCTCCGTATTTAACAGATGCTGCATCTGAACATCATGTCTGAACACTACACCATTTTTTTGGCTTCTGCAAAACAAACTGACTCAGATTCAGGGTGAGCAAAGGAAAAAAGGGAAATGGGACATTCTGCTAGACGCTGCTTAATTCAAATTGCAAGGGGCGTGCACGCAGAGCAACCCAACCTGTTTACTTCTATTCCTCGGGTCGGGAACAAGTTTCCTGCTTCACAGTCATGACTCCGAAACTGACTGCTCCCGGATTTTACCAAGAAGTCCCTCAGCCGCCGCAGAACCTCTAACGGTGAAAAACCAAACCGCGGGCCGCCTGGGGGCCCCCATCCTCTCCTTCCTTCTCCCGCCTGGACACACCGCGGAACCGGCCCAACAGGAAGGCGAGAACCTCACGGAATCACCCACTTCCCCCAGATCAGCTCGCCGAAAAAGTAGCTTTTGCAGAAAGTCACTCAGCAGAGGCTAGAAAGCCTCCCGTCTCCCCTCAGCCCGCCGAGGGCGCACTGCCAGCTCTCCCCAGGGCATCTCTCCCCTCACGGTCTGTATCCAAGGCCTCTCCGGTGAGCTGGAGGATGCCCCCAGCCCTCACACCACCACAAGCC
>NW_010181448.1:0-309 GCF_000695765.1 Mesitornis unicolor
CAACCCCAGCTCCCTTAGCCTCTCATTTTAACACTTTCCCTCCAGTCCCTTCACCAGCCTCGCTGCTCTCCTCTGGACCCGCTCCAGCACCTCAACATCCTTGAAGTGAGGGGCCCAGAACTGTACACAGCACTTGAGGTGAGGCCTCACCAGTGCTGAGAATTACATCCCTGCTCCTGCTGGCCACACTATTCCTGATACAGGCCAGGATGCCATTGGCCTTCCCGGGCCACCTGGACACAGTGTTGGCTCATTTTCAGTTGATTGTCAACCAGTATTCCCAGGTCCCTCTCTGCTGGGCCACTTTTC
>NW_010181448.1:322-35406 GCF_000695765.1 Mesitornis unicolor
TGCACAGGGTTATTGGGACCAAAGTGTAGGACCCTGCACTTGGTCTTGTTAAACTTAATACCATTGGCCTCTGCCCATTGACCCAGCCTGTCCAGATCCCTCTGCAGCCTTTTCCTACCCTCTGGCAGATCAACACCCCCCATGTTTGGTGTCATCTGCAAATTTGCTAAGGGTAGACTCAATCCCCTCATCCAGATCATCAGTAAAGATTTTGAATAGAACTGGGCCCAGCACTGATCCCTGGGGGACACTACTGGTCACCGGATGCCAGCTGGATGCAGCACCATTCACCACCACTCTCTGGGCCTGGTCGTCCAACCGGTTTTTAACCCAGCAAAGGGTGCACCTGTCCAAGCCATGGACTGATAGCTTCTCCAGGAGGATGAACTGTGGTGTAACTGAAGTGTAACTTCAGAAATTCTTGATGTGAGAGGGCACAAAGATGTCAAATTGTATTTATTGAGAGAAATCAAACCTTAGATTGCTGTAACACCATAACAGTGATTGCTTGTGTTGAAATACTTTGTTTTGACAAGATGTGTTTGGGAAAGGAGACAGTTGGTTGAAAGTGTATTGAAACAGTCGTAGGTGCCGTCATTTTCTCCATTTTCCTGGAGAAGAGAAGCATGTAAAGTTTTCATATGAAATGAAATAAAGTTTTCATTTGAACTTTTTTGTTTCATTAAGCTGGATGTGAGGAGGTAGGATTTTTTTTTTTAGGGAAGGGACAGAGAAATAGCACTTGCGTGCCAATTGAGTTCAGAAATGCAGCACAATTTGCCTTCATATCCCTTCACAATTTGCTGAGCAGCTAATGTTTTTGTATTCACATGCAGGAGAGAGAAATAACAAGGACAGATGCTTAGTAAATCTGGAAGATGACTTTGTGTGAAAGGCTAGTTTCTCCAAATCAAATACGTTTGAATTTCAAAGTCATGCTTTTTGTTGGGCTGAAGAGCATAGCTTGAACACTGCAGACACTGAAGAAAAAGGCTAGGGGTAAAAGTACTTTTCTGGTCAGAAAACAAGGTGTCTTTGCAACAGAGTTGTGTTCAGGCTATGTACAGCAGTATCCTTTCCAAAACTGGTTGGTTTGGGTTTTGTCACTTCATGATTCCTCTTTACAGAGGAGCATTCTTCATAAGTTTACATTGGTCTACTTAGCCTGGAGAGCGTTCTCATGTACCTCGCCTTCAGGTTTCTGAGTTTGGAAACTCCTCTGTGTTATCTGTCGTGCATGGATCTTTGAAGTGAAGCTGATGTCTTCAGGTTATGCTTCCTTTTTATACCTACTGAGGTTTATTTGTTTTAAAGAGAGTTTGTATTATTTGTCTTGTATTCCCCATTTTTTCCTTATACTGAAAGAAAGTAGGAATAACTGAGATGAAAAGCATTTCTTGGCTTTTGAGCAAAAAACGAAACTTCTGTGAGGCAAGCTCAGAGTTAATGGTCACAACTGCAGTGATGCCAGCTCTTATGCATGCTTTTTCCCATTTATTTACTGTAACAGTACACAGTAAGAGATTGTCTTGTGTTTTTTTAATATGGGATTGTTTTAGTCCTGTTTGATAGTTCTAGACTAACATGTGCAGTTAAACTCAAGAGCATGTAGAGTAGTTAATTACTATGGAGTAGCTGGCCCGTATGTCACTTACGTTAAAAAAACCCTACATCCTATTGTATCAATATCACTAAAGATGGAAGAAATCTATTTTTTACTATTTCTCAAGGTAGCACAAATTGAGAAACCTTCCTTACAAATCACAGTGAAATATAATTTACCACTGGGCATAACCAAGGAGCCATGTGCAGTCTACTGAGCTGTTTATCCTCAATCTCAAGATGTAAACGTTTATTGATATGGGCTTCGAATTTGACTTTTTAACAGTAGAGTCTTTGATAGCCTGGAACATGATGTTTTACACATGGCTACCGTGATTTCCATCTGTCTTTCCCCAGATGGGAGTTTCTTTAATTGGATCATTTGTTCTGTCTCCCCTATATTCTTTTCTTGTACTTAATCTGATTTGGTTGTCTTCTTTTAAAATAGTTCTACCCTGACTTAGCTTTTGAGTTGAAATATCCTGAAATGAGAGATGTTTATATTACGAATGGTACAGAAATCTAAAACCATTCCACGTCATCTGCCTGGATCCTGATGCTGATTGATCATCTGTTGTGAAGATGTTTGATGCTAGGAAAGTCCTCATTCTGTTGCTTTTAATCATAAGCAGACAACTCAATCAGTATTAGAAGGTAATGAAGCCTGATTTATGTTAGTGCTTCCTTTAACTTTGGAATTCAGGAAGTCCTAACTTTAAGCAGTAAGTTGTACCTGTGTCATCTGGAATCCGTGGCGACCTTGCCATGTCCTTGCTTGTTCTCTGTACTCATAGTGATTAACACTCACACCAGTCCTTACCTTACAGATGTCACCAGTTGGTGTCTTTCAGTGTGATACAGGATCTGCCTATCCAGAATGCATAGACCAGAAGTTTTATATGCTCAAACTCTCAACAAGGTTTATTTAGGTTAGGCTTTTTGAGTGAACTAGGAATATAAACAGGTTTTCATCAGCAAGTCAAAGACTACTTTGTACTTAATAGTTCAACATGAACCTTGTCCATAAGAGAATACTTCTGATTTCCAGGTTGTCCATTTCTGGAAGGATCCTGTACACATTTTATTCTTAGGAGAATCCATTAATGAAGAATTGCAATTGAAGTGAAGGAGAGCATGATGGTGAGCTTTAGAAATAGGGTTAGGAGTTAAAGGCCATGGCTGTTTTCTTTCCTTTTTTCTTTATAAAATTAGATACATGTGTTGACGAGATAAAGGAATAGTTATTCCATGAAGATGCTAATTTAGTTATTTTTCCTGTATTCTAGAGGTTTACTGGTTATCTGGGGAGGTAAGTTATCAGAGACACATCTTCATTCATTTCCCATTCTGTTTAATTACACTATGAATGTGTAAGGTTTTAGCCTAAAGTCAAACTTACCATCCTTTTTAGCTTCCCTTGCGTGAAATCCCTGACTGCAAACTCTTGATTCATTGGTGATCATTCAGTGATATTATGAATAAATTAAAAAGAAAGACAACTTGTGCTTCAAGACTAGTTAAGTGTGTAAACTCTGTTCTTGAACCAAAGGTATTTTTTTCCTGTGTTTACTTTGATCATGTAAGGCAAAAAAAGATAAATGCTACATAGTGTTGATGATAATAAAAAAATAAATTGAATATGTGTTTTAACTAAAAGGTAAAGTTATGAACAAAAAGTCCATATAAGTTATATCTGAAGCCCATAAAAGTGTTGGGAAGGAGTGATGAGGAGAGTCATGAAAGTAACTTTTCTCTTTGTGTTTTTTCCATTCCCTTGCACAGGATGCTTTAACACTTTAAGATGAATGTTTCGTCAGAAGCACTAATGGATATTGGCATGCCTTGGATACGGTGGTGACTGCTGGATGTCATTTGTTTCTGTTCACTGTGGAGAGCCAAAATTGGCTCCATTTGGAGTTGAGAGAAACAGCAGTACAGACCTATCAAGATGACTGATCCTATGATGGATTTTTTTGATGATGCCAATCTTTTTAGTGAGACCTTAGAAGGTTTGTCAGACGATGCCTTTGTTCAACCTGGACCTGTTTCACTTGTTGATGAATTGAATTTGGGTGCAGAATTTGAACCTTTGCACATAGACTCATTGAACCATGTGCAAGATGCTCAAAATCAACAAAAGATGAGTGAGTTTGATCAGCTGAATCAGTATGATTCACTGAAACTTCACTCGGTAAATCAGTCATTTAATAGCTCAGCTGACAGCGTCTTATCACCACACTCACAATTCAATTGTTCACCAATTCATCCGCAGAACCACTCTAATGGGATGTTTCCAGATGTGGCCGATGGTAGCCCTATGTGGGGTCATCAAACTGCCACAACTGTTTCGAATCAAAATGGGTCACCCTTTCACCAAGGACATTCTCGGTCTATGCAGCAAAACAAAAGCTTTGTAGCACACCATGACTTTGCCTTATTTCAGGCTAATGAACCGCAGCATCAGTGTGCCTCGCTGCGGTCTCAACAAAGCAGAAACAACACGGGGCAAGATGCTCTGAGTCAGCCAAAAGACTTCATGGAAGTTAACGTATCTACTTCTCACAGAGTCAGTGTTAACCACCCACCTCCGGTTTCTAATCCATCAACTTCACAGCAGCCTCTGTCCGTTCAACAGTTTTCTCAAACGGCAAGTGCTTCGATGCATTTTTGTGGGAATCAAGAAGGAAACTTTGATGGACAGTCTCCAACTATTACTCCGTGTTCTGTCAGTAATAGCCAACAATTTTCATCTCCTTATTCTTACTCGAATAACCACATTTCTCCTACCAGCCTTCTTCAGTCTACTAGCCAGCAGACACACTCTATCTCTGACTTCACTGGAAGCGATGCCTTTACATCTCAAACAGGGACCAAGCAAGAAACAACTGAGCACATGTTGAATCCTAGTACACCTTTGAATTCAAATAGTTTTCAAATGTTGCATTCTGCGCATCCTCAGGGCAACTTTAGTAGTTCAAAACTCTCTCCGGTCAACATTAGTTTTCCAGCTTCTGCTAGTTCTGCTTCTCAGATAAGCCATTTCAGTGACCCTATTGAAAGCAACGGTTTTACATCTTTAGATGAGAACTTACTTCATCAAGTCGACGCTCATAATGAACCATTTACAGGACTTGACCCGGACGACCTCCTTCAGGAAGACCTTCTGCCACAGTTCGATGATTCTGCGTTTGTTCAGGATAGCACAAGCCATGTTTTGGAGCATGACCTAGAGCACCATATAACCCCGCCATCATCTGAGCTTGTTCGGACACAGTCTCAAAGTCAGATCCATCCTTGGCATTCTTCAGTTTCTAATCAGCATCTGCAAGACAGGAGTCGGGTAACCTTACAGGGACAGGTATGTAGGGATTTGGGGGGGCAGCGGCTTGAGCTGGTTGATTTGGTTGATCTGGTGAAGTGAACAGTAGTGACTGGTGCTTGTGCCAGGGCATGGTAACTGAAGACTCTGAGCTGTTTTTATCTGACCCTGAAGAAGTTTAGGGGAAATAAAACAAACCTGTTGATGCAGACCTTGCTCTCTCCTGTTGTTTTCTTACTGTTGTGGAAAACAAAATTTATATGATCTGAAATACATATTCAGAGAAAATAGTGCTGATCCTTCTGCTGTTTACATTTCCTAAGTACAGTAGAAAAAAATATGGTGGTTTTATGGTTTTGGTGCCAATATAATGGCTTCTTGTCTTTTAAAGTACTCATAGCAACATATTTTAAAGAGTTTTAATAAGCCTTGCGTGGCTGATGTCTTGCAAGAACTGCACTGTTTTTGCTGTTGCTTGGTCCTTTGCTCGGTATCTTTGTGCTCATTGGCTAAAAACACAGACTTCCTTGTTGGTTTTGATGCAGTTAGTAATAATAGCAATATATAAAAGGCTATGCCTATGTTTGATTTTGTTGCTTTTGGCTAAAACAAAAACACTGTGCAGTTGTTTGTGTAACATGCGCATCTACTGCAAGTGTTAAAGCCCTCTGCATCAAGGATGAGATAGCATGAAAACTCTATCTTCTTTCTCATGGTGTACTAGAGGAATAGCCTCTGCAGACCTATTCTGTAGGTTATTTGAGAGAAAGTAAAACTGCGTGAGCACTGAAGAGTTTTGGAAAGCAATCTTTCAGCCTGTTTTTATGAGTGTTTTCTTGTAACATACTCAGTGTAGTGAATTTTCACATAGTTTTAATTGAGATAAAGTCTGCCTCTTTTGGGTAACGCTGACCTTTATCTTCATCTACATCATCATCTTCTCTTTTATAGGAAGTGTGTAACTGTCAATAAACTGAAATACAGACTTGCTTCTGGATTGCTTTGGTCTCTTATGAGAGTAGCTAAGCTTTTCAAAAGCAAATGAAATAGGGCAAGTACAGTTTGGGATTTTTTCACAACCCTAACCAGCAAAATCATGTTTCTATTAACAGCTACCAGAAACCTTAGCATATGTGAAATTCTTGCAGATTTTTCAGCTCAAGAAATATTTAAATCGAAAGACAATTATCTTGACTACAGAAGGGACTTAATAGCCAAAGGCACAAATAATTATTCTTTCAGTTTTTTAAAATTTGTCCATCTTTAAAGCCATTGCTGTGGTTTTGGAGGCTGGTTTAGTGGCTTTCCTTGTTAATGCTTGAAGAGTGGTATCAGTGACTGCATTACCTATATGTTAATGCCTTAATATTGTCACGGTTTGGCACTGCTTGGTAGCTACCAGCCCAAATTTGATTTAGCAGGAATTACTCAAACTTCTTCGATTAGATGGTCTGGCAGAAGCAGCTGCAGCTTCTGTATGAGAAGTGCACGTATTCGGCTGCCATTGGTGGTTTTCTCGGGTTTCCAAAACTGTGAGAATCTCTGTTGAAATCCATGTACGCGTGAACACTGGAAGTAGGTATTTTTATTTCAAGGTCCTGTTTTAAATTCTAATAGGAATTTAGCTTTAATTTGGGAAAGAAGAGGGATTATAAATGTTTTCCAGTTCTTTAATGTGTGCATTTCAAAATAGAGGCAACTCTAACACCAAATATATACATGCTAACAGCTTTAAAAAGGTTGTAGTGACTGTATTACTTCTCTGTATTCTTGCTACCAATATTCTCTACCTGAGAATATAGAATGTTGTCTTACTGGGGAGAAACACAGTTATTGGGAAGGAAAGGAACTTAATTACGGCCTTGCTTCTACTTGGTTTGCAGGACACAGGCCTGTGAAGAAGGCAACGTAATGCCTTTTTTTCACCTTTAATTTTGTGTCATCAGTGTAGCAGTAGGGGTTTAACACATGTAATCTTTGGTCTTGGTTCAGTAGATGGCTTCTCCATTACAGCTTCTGCTTATGTTTATGGAGCGTGTGATGTTCAGTTCCTGCTGGTGAAACTCTTGGCAAAGCTGAGGTGTGATTTTCACAGGAGGTCTATATGGCTGGCTTGATTGGCTCAGTGATGTGGTAGATGCATTCTGTTGGTCTTGATAAACTTTTCTTTATTTCTTGGGTCGGGGAGGGGGAAGAAAAGGCCACAGCCCAAGTGGCTACCCTTGTCAGTTGTCTCTGTAACCTAAAGACACACAGTGCATATGGTAGCTAGCAGTGCAGCGCGATCCTGTTGGTAACTGTGTGGTGGGAGCAGCGTGCCCAGCCAGGATGCAGAGCAGCAGCACCTGGAGCCGCCGGGCGCTGGGGCTGTTGGTCTCTCTGTGCACGCTTGGGGTGAAAGGTGAAGAGAAAGAGGAATCCAGGAAAAGGGGGGGTGGTGAGACATCCAGAGGTTGGTATAACTTGTGAGGAGCATGTGGGATAGAGGCCAGGTGGTGAAAAGTAGGTCTAGGAAAACTTTCTGGTGCTGTGACTTTTCTGTTGTGTCCATCAGAACCTCTTGGCTTGTTTCGATCTTGCTGACATCGCTTTTAGAGCTTTGTTTTGTAACTGGGGAGACAGGGACATTTCTGAGAGTTGTAGAGAGGGTTGAAGGTTTTTGGGGTTTGGGTTTGGTTTTCATTGTGGTGTGAAAACAAAGCAACTTAAGTTTTAAAACTTTGTTTTTTACATTTTCCCCCTGTGGAAACGACAGTGGATTTAATTATTTTCATCACTTTTAATCTGATAATGATTGAGATTTTTTTTTCAGAAAGGAAAACTTTGTTTTATGAACTGTAGCTATTGAAATGGCCCCAACATTAGATAACCAAAGGTAAACTACAGTGATGCTGAGGTTACTTAAAATTAAGGGAGAACATTAAATACTTGTTTGATTATTTGAAAGCAAGCATACCCATCACATTTTGACTTGTACCGCTATGCTCTTGATAGAAATTAATTTAAAAATTAATATCAATCTTTTCAGTGTGATAGTACTGCAGAATGAAAAACCATCTAGAATGGCTCACACTGTTGTACTTTCCATGCCTGCTGCAATTAGATTACAATTGTAAATAAATGGTGCCTCTTAATTTTACATCATGCATTTTTCATCAGAGTTAGTTTGAGAACAGAAAGTATAGTGGAAAAATGCACTGAAGATTCATGTGGCCTCAGCTGTGACTAGTGTAACACTTCTGATCTTTATAACTCTACTTAAAACTGCTTTGAGTTTGCTAGTGCTAAATAATCTATTTGCTTTTCATAAAGTTGAAAAAAAGATGACAAAAATACAGGCTGCACCATTCACTTCTGCATGTTTAGAAGAAAAAGGAAGCTGGAAAGATAATCTTAAGTATAAACTGTCCGAAGAGAAGTTTACAGCTATCTCACTGTTGATGTTCTTCTGTAGTAAGTGTTTTGATCTCCTCTGGCTACACACATGAAAACAGAGCAATTTAGATTAAACTGGAAAATAATATTCCATTTATAGTCCTGAGTGCTGTAGGGCAAGGTGATAAGTCGTCATTCTTAGATGAATCTTCTTTTCCCTTTTGTTTGGCACCTAACGTGATGATTCAGTGTATTCGTGAATTGCAGAATTTCACATCTCACTTTTTGGTTTGTTGTTTTATAGCAACAGGTGACACTGCGTTTTTAGGAGAGAATTTGTCTTGCCTATGTTGAAAGTTAACCAAAGAAAGTCTGAACGCTGTAGGTGGTTTGGTTGGTGCCGTACCCAGGGACATCCGTATAGGTCAGACCGGCGTAACCTCATCCATGAGCGTGTCCCCCCAGCGATGGACCAAAGTCCAGGCTCGTGTGCTGCTGGGACGCGTGTCCCGCACAGTCACAGGCCTTTCCCCTCTGGTTGCGTTAGCAGATGCCTCCCTTTTCTATCAACTCTAAATTCATTGCAGACAAGTATCTCTTGGATTGTTCCACTCATAAATCTCCTGCTTTGCCACTGGTTGCTCTTCTACTTGTGTGTGAAATCTTGCGCTATAAAGTTTTTATGAGAGAAATACATAGTAAGCAGTGATGTGTTTTCTTGGCTAGCTGTGGGAGGTAGAACAAGCCAATTACTTGATATAGGCAGTTAAGGAAGATGTATAAGAATCAAGGATAGAGTATTTATCAGTGTATTTCTAACTTTCTATATAGTTTATCTTTAAATGATCCTGTAATAAGAAATATTTTAACGTAATGAACTGATCACACTAAATGTAGATTCTTTGTGGAAGAGACTGGCTAATTTGCATAGTAAGTTTATAGGTTATGGCTCCTGAGAGTTGTTACAATAGAAGATTGTAAAACTATGATGCTGATGTGTGTGTGTATATATATATGTGTGTGTATATATATAGCTTGTGAAGCAGTGAATGACAGTTTTCAGTGGAACTGAGTGTAATAAAATAAACCTATCAAACTTTGTCTGAAAACTGGAATCTAGAAATCTGTTCCAGTAAGCATTTGTGGTTGGGGCTGGGAGCATTAAAAATCATATTTTGTAATCTTGAAATGCAAAAAACCTCATCCCACACCCCCAGAAAACAAACTACCAAACCAGGAGAGCCCTAGAACTTTTCCCTAAAATGCGTAACAGCGCTGGTATAGCTCCCATTAAGCGTATCCACTGTATTGTTATATTGTTCTTATTTCTTTAATTACGGTTATTTTTGTGGGTGACATCTTATATTAACAAATGTAAATCTTTGTCTGAACTTCCCTTTTAAACATTTCTAGGAGTTTTGTGCTCCGGGTTTAGTTCTCTGTGCTTAAAGATCAGTTTTCCCCTTCTTTGTGGTTGTAGGAGCTTAATAAATTGTGTCTACCACAGAGAGGTGGCAGAATTCACTTCTCCTCTCCCAGCGCCCAATAGGTCTATCATGTATGTACCAGTGATGAAAGTCATCCCTCCTCTGACCTTCTTTGTACCATCTTTTCCAGCTTTTTTGCTTTTTTCTATTATTTTCAGAAAGGCCTCCCCAGATAGTGGGGAGTGAAAGTGGTGAGGCTGTGACAAACACAGAGTTCATGGAGGGAATCGGGCGACATCTCTGAGCTTGGGCAGTGCTGGTCCTGGAATGTGCGGAGTCCTTTAAACCAGAGCTGTAAATAATGTTTCATTACTGATCTATGGCTCTTTGCCCATGATGTATTCGTCATTGAAGGTAGCAGTATTTTGATAGCTTTGTTTGTAGTTGAATGTGTATGAAGCATTTCCTTTTGTATATGTTTTATCAAAGTTTGATATCAGCATTTTATTAACTTTATTTCTTTTTAAAATTGCAAATTGCATAGGTTGGGGAAGTGAAGTGAGACGTGTGAGATTAGTTTGCACCACATTTACTGATGAGTATTTATTATCATTTTTAATTTATCCATTTTTTCCCTGCCTTGTTTTTCCTCTCAAAGTGCAGCTGTACATTAAGGGAAGGAGTAAAATTGCCGGGCTTTAAAGAACAGGGGGAATGCACCAGAGTATCTGCTCTACTGTTTTAAAGACTTGATGAGTTTGTTACTAATTACCCTGTCTGTTGGGTACAGTGAAATTGTTTCATCATTCTTCTTCATTTGAATCTTTTTTGCTATCACTAATGCCTTTAAGTCTCTCTCAACCTTTGTCACTTGTCAAATAATTAGGCTGTCCAATTCTTTGTGTACGTTTTCCTCTTCAAAATGAAGTGCTTGCTGTTGTAATGATTGTTATAATTTAAGAATATAATTTTTCCCGAGGTAATTGCACACTTATTAAATGACTGCAATAATTATCTTTAAAATGTGCCAAAAGAGAAATGTTTTTGTAAGAAGTAGTTAACAGATGGCAAGCATAGGAGGGAAGCTTCTGGCTGGGTCAGCTTACAGGAGTAATCCTATAGATATCAAGGTGAAACTAGTTGACTAAAGTAATTAAAATAGATACTATTTTTGTAATGTTATTGCAGAATAAGTGTGGTTGAGTAATCTAAATAATTATTTGCAAGCAGATGTCTTGGTACCATTGAAGATCTCTAGTGATGTGAGAGGACTGGTAATATTGTGCAAGTTTAGTGTCTGGAAGAAGTGATGCCCAATTACAGAGAGAACGGAAAGCAGACCCCATCTGAAAACAGCAGCTCACACTATAGACTGTTAAAGCTGTAGTTCAATGTATGCTTGAAGTAGAATTCATTTCAAGGAAGAAAAAGCTTATGGAAAACAGCTCCTATTCTTCCACTCTGTGTTAATGCAACCTTTTGTGCTGTGAACTGAACTGAGAAACTCATTCAGGTGCAGAGAAACTTTTTGCCCCTAAAAAAGAGAGGGATGTCCGGGATGTTTCTTGGGAATGCGGGTTTCTGATTTAGTTCTCCGCTTAGTTTTGTGGAATTGTGAACTGCAGAAACAGTGACGGGGAGAGAGGAAGGAGTGGGAAGCATCATTTTCTGCAGTAGAGGCAAAATTATTGCAGTTGCAAGCAGACTCTCAAACACGAGGAAAGTGCAAGCGGGCTCGCTGTGGGACTGGCCCTGGTGATGCTCATCTGCTTGATCTAACACTGTTACCTAAAGTCTGGATTTTTGAGTGGCTTCAAACTTACCATTGTCTCTCAAACCAACACCTTGTAAAGTGTTAGAGAAGTGTTATTACTGAAGGAGAAGCAGAACTTAGAAAGATGTTAACCACTGGTATGGTTTTGAAGGGCTACAAAGATGATCAGGGGAGTGGAGCATCTCCCTTATGAGGAGCGGCTGAGGGAGCTGGGTCTCTTTAGTTTGCAGAAGAGGAGACTGAGGGGAGACCTCATTAGTGTTTATAAATATTTAAAGGGTGAGTGTCACGAGGATGGAGCCAGGCTCTTCTCAGTGACAAACAATGATAGGATAAGGGGTAACGGACACAAACTGGAACACAGGAGGTTCCACTTACATTTGAGAAGAAACTTCTTCTCAGTGAGGGTGACAGAGCACTGGACCAGGCTGCCCAGAGAGGTTGTGGAGTCTCCTTCTCTGGAGACATTCAAAACCCACCTGGATGCCTTCCTGTGTAACCTCATCTGGGTGTTCCTGCTCCGGCAGGGGGATTGGACTGGATGAGCTTTTGAGGTCCCTTCCAATCCCTAACGTTCTGTGATTCTGTGAAGCTGAAGAATCTGAAGTACATTAGGAGTTCGTGTGGCTTTTGTCCAGGTGTCTGTATGCGTTGTGCAGTCAGGTGTTACAAATTCTTTTAGCTGTCATGTTAATGCTACATATATAGAGAGATCAAACTAATTTCCAGCACTTTGTCCACCTAACAGCCTCCTACATCTGGAGAGGTGGTGTTTTCTGTGTTCATTATCAGGTTAAAAAATGTGCACAAGTTCCTCAATGCGCAGATTTCCAAGACAGCGTCTGTCTTCAGGGGTTGGGTGGGTTACATTTGGGAACTCCTAAGGCTCATACACACAAGTGAGCGGGTTTCGAGGATGATGAGACTGAGAATTCTTATGGTGATTTGAGTAAGCTTGATAAATGAAACTGGAAATGTAGCTTTAGGCCAGAAGCAGCAGACAAGTCTTATGTTTTTGAAGACTGTGATGTGTAGTAGAGATTGATTTTTCTTTCATAAATACAACAGGTTTTTTTTCTGTGTGGGTTATTTGGTGTGTTTGCACTTTACTTGGGTTTTTTTTACTCCCTTGATGTCTTACTGGGAAGGCCACCATTTTAATTTATATATTGGGAAAATGTTACTATGTTTTACATTCATCCTCTTCAGGAGTTAGTCTGTATTTGTGGGTAATTTCAGTGTTAGCAGCAGATCGTCTGTGTGTGTGTATCGTGTTCAATAGCATCCTGAATTGCAAACCAGAACTGGTTTCATAGACTGGTAGGAGAAGGCCTCATTTAAGAGATATTCACGACTTTGCAATTTAGCTTTAGTTTATATGTTGCAAAGAAAAGAGAAATTGGCCTTAGCGTTCAAGAAGACATCACAAATATTTTGGTTCTGAGCATTTTGCTTCTGTTCTTCCAGTTTGAAACATTGTTTCAGAAAGAGTTCTGACCGATAGGTCTTACTTAAAGGTGATCTTAAGAGCAGTTGTAAAAACAACAGTTTCACTGTGCCGTCTTTTTCACTGAGTACCACACATATACAAGGAAATTTCTTTAATAGTATTTTAAGCAAACTTACTGGAAAAACATCGCTGTTGTGCATTTTATGACTTGCTACGTGCCATGGCTTGCAGTACATCATCTTCTGCTTCAGAAGGATAAGGAATAATGCGAGAAGATGCAGTACACGGTTTTTCTTCTTTGTCGCAGCTGCTCATGAGGCCCAGGTATTGCTCAGCTTGATGTGCAAATTTTATTGTAGCAGGAACTTTGGTTCTTACAAGTCTTAAAAGCAGCAACCAGCTGGTCCAGAATACGAGTTGTCACAGGGAAGGCAGGTGAATTAATTTAAGGAACACATGAGTGACAAAATGAGATGTGCTTTACTGTCTTTGAATTTCGTAAGTACAGTCTTTTTTTAAAAAGATAGGCAAATTTCTTTTGATGTGTCTATGTTGTAGCTCCTATTTGTATCATCTGGGGGAGGATTCTTTGACTGCAGTGGTGTGGCGGTATGAAATCTGAGCAACTCCAGAGGCGACACAAGTTTTCTGGTGCCAGCCCGCTGGGCTTTTTGGCTCGGTGTAGTTAATTGCAAATGTGTACAGGCTTCAGCTGATTTCTGGGGATTTTCGGAAGCGTTGACCCAGCATTGGCTGTGGGCAGAAGTGTGAAGGTGCTCATGCTTGAGGACGTCCTTGGCAGCACGCAGCCGTCTCTCGCCAGGCTCTCTCTGCCCTAAGTTGGTGGCAGCTTCTGTTGGCTTAAACTCCGTGAAAGAGAAGAATTTCTCACCTTGAGCTTTACACTGAGTCTAGTCCTGCCTCTTCTGCTGATAGCCAGACTCAGTTGAGATAAATAATAAATAGTAATAGTAATGAATAATTTTATTGCTATGCTTGTGTTTCTAGAGACCTGTCTTGCAACATTTTCTGCTTGGTCTCTACCAAACGTTTATGCTCCCTGCTGTTTTGTTGTAGTTTTTAAATGGTTATTCCTGTGAAACTGTTGAATGCTATGTTCTTTTTACAGAAATGTTTTAGGAGACTTCTAGGGAAAACCAGTTTGCATTTGTTTTGGGTTTTTTGTTTGCTTTTAAGTTTTTTCCTTTGCCTGAAATGGACTCCTCTTGGTCCCCAGTAGCATCCTCTAACTTGTGACCTCGGTTTTCAAAGCATCCCCTTTTTTTTGATAATCCCTGTTCTGTAGGCATCTCGTTTTCTTCTTCCGTTGTCGGGGAGGATTTTGTTCAGAAATATTTAATTGAGAAAACTAGATCCAACAGACATGGTTTCATTAGACCTTTAGCATAGATGCTAAAGTACTTTCCTATATTGGCTATTCTGACATAGGAAGCTGTTAAAGTAGTTCAGTGAAGCTGACACAAAAATATTTAAGTTGGTTTGAATTGAAGCGGAAAAAGTGTGCCCTCCTTTAATTTAAATGGAAATAAGCTGTGCAGTTGGTACTGGTTTTAATTATATTAGAGATTCCTAGCTGTTGATGTTCAAAACAAATCACTTTTCCCAATCTCTGTCAGTATGTTTTAATATGTCGAGAGCTGATTTTTTTTTTGTCACACTGAAATTGCAAACATTGAAAGCATTTTGATTTCCTCGATACCTAACAGAGTATACTATGGGAAATAAAAAGAAGCCATGTTCAGAGATTGAGTAAACTTTTAAGCTTAACTGCTTCTATTAAATAAAATTATTGTAAATAGAGAACTTCCACGCTCCATACTGCCCATTCTGAATATGCAACCTGTTTTGATTTAAAGCTTTTTCATGATCAGTGTTTCCCCGTTAATAGGGAATCAAGTCATATTTTTTCATGTCTGTCATCCTCCACAATACTTCACTGTTCTGCCATGACTGAGCAGTGCAGATACACAGGGTTTTTAAAAACGAAAACAAATTAGAAAGGAGATTGCCAGCATTATCATGGAATTATTTCCTGGTACTGACCGAGGCAGTGAGCAGTTGCAGCATGTTGTTCTAGGAGCCTTCACACTCTGAGTAAGCTACTTTCCTTAACTTCTAAGTAAATTTTATTTTACCATTGTGCTCAATGTACTAAGAAATTTGAGTATAATTTGGTACGTTATGCTGTTAAAACATGTTGTGGAAGAGAATCTCTCTGTGTTGTTTCATCTGTGGTTATGTCTCTGACCTAGCCCAGCTTTCCTTTCTCTCCGTAATTGCAAAAGCGAGGTGTTGAGACAAAAGGTGGGCAAGTTGATGCAAGTCCTGCACAGCTCCTCCCTGCTTGCCCTTCACTTTCAGCACTTCAGGGGGTTAAGTGGCTCCTTCACGTAGCAGAAGAGTACAAAAAACAGACCACGGACGGTTCTTTGCTTTACAGTCCTTCACAACTGTAATGACTTCTGACCCTGGGACAAAAAACAAATGGAGAGGTTTCGAAGGAGAGAGTGTAAGAAAATAATGGCAGTAGTAAACTTCGTGAGGGTGAGAGGGCTTTTGTTTGTCATTATAAAAATGTTTTCTTACAAAGTCACTCCCAGGAGAGGTGCAGAAGGAGCACCTTTAACTGGATTTAGGTTTTGACAAGAACCAGCTCCCATTGAGGTCCGGTTGCTCTTTCTTGCTGAGCAAGAGATGTGCGCCTTGCTGGGCGCTGTGCCTGGGAGGGGCGTGCTGAAGCTGGTCCTGGGTGTTTGGATTCAGGTGAATAAAAAGCTCTAAGTGTGGTGGTCTTTTGGAGGGTAGTTTGGGTGGGGTTTTGTGTCCTGGTCTTCCTCTCTGGTTTGTAGTGAAAAACATGAGAGAATTCCTCCCTTGATGGCACACAGAAGTAGTGGCCATTTAGAACACGAGTGGACAGGTAGCAACATGGGAGAATACGAGAGGAAAGCTCATTTTTCAGCTTAGTTTAGAAGTCTTTGAAATTCTGTTCCCTGTTCTGCACACATTTGCAACCCGTTCTTTGTTGTTTTACATTAAAATCAGCATCTCACACATTCACCTTCGTACCCTCTCATTTGTATGGCACGTATAGTTTACTCAAATGTTCTTTTTTTCTGTAAAAACAAAGTCAAAATTTTAGCTGCTGTTTACAATTTAAAACTTCATGCAGCTTCTAAAATAAAACCTTTATTTAGAGTCTTTGGTGTGTATCTACTGTGTTGAAAAGGTCGTCCTGTATCGCGATATTTCCTGGTGAGCTCAAACCTGAGATTACGGTGGCAGGTTAAAAAGCTGCACGCTTGGTTGCACTGGTTTTTAGGTTTTCCTCAGTGTGGAAGACTTGCCAGTAATGTAGAAAAAATGTAGCTTGTAAAATTTTAATTTATTTCGATAGAGTTTGTGAACCCTTTCCAGTTTTTAATGTGAGGTAATTCTGTATGTGCAAATGATACAGATAAGGTAAGTGTTCAACTGCATGTGGCTGTCCTGGTCTAATTCAGTTGTATCTTCAGTCTTCACGGGTGGGTTGCAGTTTGTGTTTGTTTTGGTATTGGCGTTCTGTTGTATGCAGAGGTTGGGTTTGTTGCTTTCATAGCTGGTGTGCCTTAAAGGTAAATTACTGAGCTCCTTGTCTGCCTCTGCTCGATAATTTCACTTGATAATATTTGTGTGCTAAGCTGAAGTTAGCAATAGAGTGCCAGTGGGTTAGTGAGAGTGTATTTGAGCTATTTTCAAACATATCTATTTCAAGAAAACAGCAATAAAAGTTGCAGCGATAAGAGAAACTTTAAAAATTCAATATATTCTGTGTGCAACATTTATTTCTTTTACCTTATTTTGTGGATGGAGTATATTTTATTTCAGGGTTGGTTTTTTCCCCTTACTCTGTTACATAATTTGAGTTTGTAATTCTTAGCACTCTGAACTCTCATGTTCTGTATTTCCAAGCAAATAGAAGCTGGGATTTTCTTTGGCCCCTTGCTTTGCTTGCAGTTTTGGAAAAGTGCTAATGTTTGACTTGTTCTTGTGACTCATAAGGCCCGAAAGTGAGCTGCTGTGTTGTTGTAGATGGTGTTCCTTTCCAGACAGGCAGCTTCTGAAAGGATCGTTCCCGTTAGAGATTCACTTCCGTTGTGTCAGTAGAAGAGATTGCGTTTCAGGAGCTTTACGTCTCCCATCGTGACTTGTTTCTGCATTTCGTCCTGACCATGTGAATTGTCTTCCTGACTTCAGACAGCCAGAGCTGTGAACTTGTCATTCTTTCAGGACAGGAATTTTAGAATAGCAAAAGGAAAACAAAGTGTAGAAAGTAAGCGGTAGTTTCTGCAATGGATGCTTAGAAATAGAAACTATTACAGCAGTTGTCTTTTGTTTTGTTTTGGTTTTGTTATGCATAGAGAATTGAAATGGGCTTGAGTAATCAGAAGGGAATCTCATCAGGATATATTATCCTAACTTCTAAATTTTCTGTATTGAACTTCTTGGAAGAGGGAAGAGTGATAAAGAGTCTGGTGGTGAGGCATCCAACTGGGAGGGAAATGGGCTGCTGCTTGCACTGCTATTTGAAATTGAGAAATGTGTGGCGTTTGGTAGCCTGGCCTGGGTTTTAGTTGACGTGGGGATGGTTTAGATTGAGGAGCATTAGGAAGATGCGCTGATGTCTGTGGTGTGCTCTTTGCCGCTTTACCATTCACAGCTCTGCAGGCAGCTGAAGAGCAGTGATGTGGTTCACAGCACTGAGACTGGCATTTCTCTGCCCTCTTATTCATGTTGCTGCTGCATCTGCTTTGTAGAAATTTAGCAGATAATAGCAGGGAGACTAGAAAGTCTTGCCCACAGTAAGCTTCTACTTGGTACTTTTTGTGGCTGTGTTCTGTTTTCAAGGTACTTGACACTTGCAAACTGGGAAGGTGGGATACTGAACCGTTCTGTCATAGAATAGTTAATTCTTGATGCGTATTAATTTTTTTGTGGTGCCTGTCCTTGCAATTTTATAATAAAGATTAGTATATTGTTTTTGTTTTTTCCAAAGCCTCAAAAAATAACCCCAGGAAAATGTCTGAAATGAGGACTTACCTTGGAGAAGCAGGACAAACCCCAAACTTACTCCAGCCAGAAGTCCTTTAGGGATTTCCTGTTGTTTACTTCCGTTTTGTGAGGTGGTTTTGTTTTCCCTTTATCAATCTTAATGTTAGGAAATAAAGTATCTTCCTCTTGTACTATTTTTTGAAGGGAAAACACAAGTTTAGGAAGTTTTCTTCCTTTTTGAAATGAGGCATTCAAAAAAATCTGTGTTTCAGGAGTTTGGTCTAAAGAAAACTTAGATTTTTAAATATAGTAAAAATTATTTTTAGTATGCCTCACTGTACTTTATATTTTATATCTGTTCAGGGAGTCCCCGTACTTTGGATTTAAAAGGTAATGCAAAAATAAACTAAATTTAATCTTGTGAGGCTTTCCTACAGAAATGAAGCTAAGAGCTCACTCTGATTTTCTCCAGTGCTGTCACTCAGCAGGTTCTTGAAGCACCACTTGCTGGTGTGAGAGATTATTTCAAGCAGCATTTCCTAAGTGACAAAAGGCTAGAAATCAGTGTGGTTTCAGGTAGTGTGATGTCTTTCTGGAGTGTGAAAGTCATTAAGGAGCACTGGGGAGAGCTGGTCTCTCTTGCTACCTTGCAGCATTCCACTGCCCGTGGTTACAGAAGCCGTCTGGCTTTACCTGTTGAATAAAAGTTTTCCTGTTGTGGCCAACTCTTACCTGAACCTTCTGAGAGGTCTTTGCTGAGGTGAGATTTCAGTGGATCAGTGTGTAGTTGTAGGGCTCTGTCTTGGGGTTTTACACTCTAATGACGAGTCTTTTTAAATCAGAAAAATCTGTGTTATTTTCCTACCTGTAAGTATTTGGCAATGTATCTTACAGATTTATTTCCAGATGCTTGCACAGGACTTGTTTCAAACAGTGAACTGAAACCTGACTTTCCTTTTATAGAGCATTCCGTTAAATCAACTCTTTTTTTTCTTTTCTTTCTTTTTTCTTTTTTCTTTCTTTTTTTTTCTTTTTTCTTTCTTTTTTTCTTTTTTCTTCTTTTTTCTTTTTTCTTTCTTTTTTTCTTTTTTCTTTGTTTTTTCTTTAAGGAGTCAGATAGTTGTGGATACTGTCAGGTAAGGCTGGTCAAGAGTGCAAGAAAGAAACAGTAGTGGAGCTTTTTTTCTGAAACATTTTGACTCTTGGAGTAGGTGTTAAAGGCTTTAGGGAATCTGTGGAGGCATGGCATGATTCTATAACTGGTCTGAGCCTAGTAACTCAAATCTGTTGCCCATCCACAGTGCCAGTTGATTTGGAAATGTTCAATGCTTTTTTCTTTCTCCATATATTGGAGCCCACAGTTTTCTCATGTCAAGTATGGTGGGACTTCTAGTGGGGAGCCCACACCATGGGAGGAACAAAAGATACGCACTGCATCAGGCTTGATCAGTACAAGTACTCGGTGTTACTTGTTCTGTGTGTGGAAAGCAGTGCCTGAGAGGTTTTGCTGAGGTGGTCGGTTTTATTGGTGCTGTGTGCCATTTTCCAAATAGCCGCCTTCACCATTGCAGACTGGAACCAAAGAGCAGTGGATTCACGTCGGGCACAGAACACCAAGCCACTGAAAACTGACAAGCATCCAATGATGGAGCTTGGCAGAGAAAGCAGCATGAACTTCTCAATTTCTTTCATTTCCTCCCAATTTAATATGCTCCATAACATAGTGCCTCTTTTAAGAATTACAGTTGAAGTTGCACATAATTTTCATAGCACTACTAAATATTCAGGAAAACAAGCTAATGATATTTGACAGTGAGCCCCAAAAAGCTATTTTCAAACAAAATCTCCCAGTGGAAGCTGATGTGTCGTAGGCTCATTCTCTAGTGTGCGATGCTGCCTTCGCTGCGTGCCCAGGTTAGCAGCATCTGGTGACATCAGGCAGTGGCTTGGTTTTCTCCTTGTGAATGACACGGTGAATCAGAGACTTGCTGGTTAAGAAGCTGCTAGTAATGACAGCTATGGTATCTTAGCTATAGGAGTGGTGAAACATGGCCAGTGACATTATTACTGGGTTCTGTAGCATTTAGATGAGAAGCAGCACCCTATGCACAGTGTATGACATGCAAAACAGGTGCTTATTTCATCTTGGAAACATGACTAGTTTAAGGTTGCTGACCTTTACATCAATGTTTTCATTTCCACGTAAATTTAAAATTTGGTCATAAGCTTGGTGTTAAAAGCCTTGTGAGGTATGAATCACAGAAATCAAATTCATGTTCTGAATTGAATATTATACAGATAGAAACTGTTGCCTGGCCATGTTGCTGTAGTTGTTAGCCATTCATTTATCAACATTACAGATAACGAATGTGGAAGATGGAAAAGGTAGGGGTTTTCCCCCCTGTATCTTTTTTTGTTTGTTTTAATCTATCTGTAACATGTCTATTTTAAGTTGGGTTAGGTTTCACACATTTGTCTAGAGATTCATTATCCCTTAAACACAGAGATATACATCAGCAATGATAGTAACCAAGAAAGAGAAGGAAGATTATCAGCATACTGAGAGAACCACATCTTGGAGTGCTTCATTTGCTCTCTTAATAGTTGCATATGTGCACCAAAGAAAGTGGAAACACGGTAGAACCCCATGGACTTTGGTTTGCCACTGCTCTTGGCTTTGTAGAGCAATCCCAACAGATGGCTTGGGCCAACTGTTGAGCAAGAAAATAGAGAGTGGTTCAGAAGGAACTCTGAAGAGAGGAAAAAGGCACTTTTCTGAAGAAAAGAAACACTATTGCATGTTTAGGTGATCTTCCCATCAGTTGTGCTGAAGTAGCCCCATTAACCATGGAAATCTTCCTTGAGTGTGTCATCTAAAGAGAACCACTTCTTTTGCTGGGATTAAGTGAGGTGACACACATTCATGTTGTAAGAAATAACTTCTACAGATTGACTCTGTAAAGTCTGTGAGCTCGTATCTTTTTTTTTAATAGATGGGCTTTTTGAGTATAAAACCACTATTAAAATTACTGTAAGAGTTATCTATGCAGTTCACAGAAGTTCAGAGTACCAGAATGGAATTCAGCAGTCACTGAGTTGAGTTCATGCCTATTTTCCAGAGTTGCCTTCCTAGATATAACTTTGTAATTCAAATGATGGTTATTCCGTTAAGTTTCCATGTAGCAACTTAAAAGCAAGTGTAGTTTTCAAATTGATGTTGTTATAATATGAAAAAATGAGAAGCTGCTTTGGACAGAACCTCCAAACTATTGATTATCGTCAGTGATGAGATTAATTCATTTGTACTATGGTTGTGATATTGGTGCTGTTGAGGTGACTTGACGTGCACAAAGGGATTCCTTGTTTAGTAGTGAACATGGCCAAAGATGATGTGGTAACGCATGAAGATCGTGTTTCCAGGTGGCTAATTTTAGCTGTTTTCAGTGCAGTTGATGTCAAAGTTATTTTGATTTTCCTAAGGACCTGGCAGCCCAGCAAGAACTCGTTGTTGTGCTCTCGAGGCATACGGTACTTGGTGTGTGCATCTTCCTGCAGGTGTGTACTGCTACCAGTGGAAGTAACAGAATCGTTCAAGGCATTGCAAATGTAGAACCTTAGCTTTCTACAGTTGGGCTGGTTGGGGCCATGACTTAGTGGTAGCTAGCACTTGGGTGAGTAGATCCACAAGTGAAAATCATTATTTTAGAAAGTGCTTTATATAATTAAATCACGAATGTGTGACTCATTAAAATTCCAGAGAAAGGCATTAGCAGTCCTCAGAGTATATGAAGAATGGATGCAACTCAGGAGAGATACTTAAACATGTGGCTCACACACAGAATTGAAAGTAATGCTCCTCTCTCATGAATGGCCACACCTACTGTAAGAAAGGTGTGAAAAAGCAATGTTTTACTTGTGGAACAGACAAGGCAGGGTTTGGGAGGCTTTTCTAGGAGGCAGAAGCTTTTTCTGTGTTAAACTCACTTTCCTCTTGGGGCTTCCTTTGTAGTGATATGCAGAGCATGCAAGCTATTAGTTGTTATGGAGCAAATTAAAATGGGTTTAGGCCTTGAAGGGAAAAAGCAGTGTCTGTAAGCATTGAGGAGAGTGATTTGTCCTTGCTGTGGGAAGTACTGTTAGGCCAGTGAAGGCCTTCACAGTGAATGTCCTATGCAGCCCACAAGAAGATGTTGGAGGAATGCCCTTCTATGAAAGGCCTACTCAGCAGAGTACTGCTGGCCGCTGGGAAGACTGCTGTTGTGATCCTCTCTCTCAGTATTGTCTTGTAACTTGATTGCTTTTACGTTAGATATCCAGACGTGTGTGGTGTACCTTATATTCCTGCAAGACAGCACGTTAACTTCTTTTGAATACTGCCGAGGAGAAGATATTCCACTGGCTGCTGTGCATCAGGGCACATGTGGGGAAATCCGCAGCTGTTTGTCTTCTCTGTTCCAGCCTTAGGATTTTTTGTGACTGGCTTTTCCGTGTGAACAGCAGTACAGCCTATACCTGCTGCTATTAATGGCTTTTGCAGGCAGCAGCAGCAGCTTAAATTTGACACGGTTCCTACCAGTTCCCCTGCTGCCCACAGGATTGCAGAAAGCAGTGGGGAAGCGACGGGAGGCTTGTTCACTGCTCCTGGCTGCTGCCTGGCAAAGCTGTTAGCAGCAGCAGATACCCTGGAGCTCTCTCTGTGCAGAGGCAAGGCAGCATTGCATTGCTTTACCTTCGCTTATATTTGAGTGATTATCTTTGCAACAATGGAAAGTAAAAACATGTTTTTCCAAAGATAATCTCCCATTTTTAAATTCAGGGTTGCCTCGGGGTTTTCCTTTCCACGTTCTCCTGTACATTTGTCAGTTAAGAATTTCTTTCTTAGTGCTGATAGATGGAGTATGTCTGTAAGCCGTTGGCAAAAGGATATGCTCCTTTAGGATGTTTGATCTGTGTCTCCTCTCTGTGAGGAGGAGGAAGAGTATTTTTGGCTTGGCAAAAGGCTTTGTCCCTTATGTTGTAGCTGTTCTGTAGCTTTTGAAATTGCTTTCGGTGTGTGTGATTATTTCTAGCTGTTTATTTATAGCCCCACATTTTTTAGAAGCATGAAATGATTATCAGAATAGAAGACCTCTGCTGAATTAGGTGATTTTTTTGTTGCGTTGGTTGTGAAGTACACGCAGGTACCGTCCTCTGTAGCTCAAGCATGTTTCTGGTTGTTCTCATCTTGAAACATTTGTGTTGCTTTCCAGTTTGGGGTTTGTTTAGTTTCTTTGGGGTTTGGTTTTGGATTTTTTTGGTTACAATGGTGACTTCCTTGGCGAAGATTTCATTGCAGCTTTATTTAGTTTAGAATGGCTGGCTGGTGCCTTCTTGCATCTTCACGAATGTCATTCCCATATAGTTAGAATTCTCTTAGCAAAATGAAAAAAATGTTTTCTAACAGGCAGCCCACTGTTTGTGCAGTGCAGGAGACAACCTACGAACAGAAGCAATAGCATAGAGCAAGAAGCAGAAGCTCACACCGAGGAATTAAAACACAGAGTAGCCTCGTCCAGCATACTCACAATTCTACAGTAAGAAAGTTGTAGAAGTTACTGAGGAGTAACTTGGGAAGCCACTCTGAGGAACTGCCACATAAGAAACTTTGTTTTAAAAGTAATATAATATCTAGGAAGATTATTGCAAAAGAGAGATGAAAAAGCCACCATTTTTATATTGCACGCTTAATTGTTAGCCATTTTTTGTTTGCTTTTGTTTTGTTTCCTTGCCCAGGAATGTTGAAGAACATACCAACTTCTTTTGAAAATGCTCTAGCCTGGCTTTAGTAGCATCTGGCTCAGAGCTGAAATTATACCAAGGGTACATTAGGGATACCCTTGTGTTTAGGTGATCTCAAAATGCAAAATAGCACAGTACTTAGCATTTTTAGTGAGCTATGAAATAATAACCCTAAAAGATAAATCACTGTTACAGATATTGTAGCTATACTTTAGAAGTATCTTGGCTAGAGTTCTCAAAAGGAAAATTAAAATTTAATAATTGTGCTTGTGATTAAGCTGCATATTTACAGAAATATCTTTGAATTTAAGTAGCATTGTTAAGAAAAGAATTTAATGTACTGGTACCACTACTGTTTTCAGTTGACAGTGAACTTAAACAGAAATGAAATTCTGATTAAGTGTAAGGCCTAGTCTTAACAATCTTAAAATCCTTGCAGTATTTTAAATTTTCTGTGAAAAACACATATGCATCACAAAGTAAAAGTAAATATATATTAAGCAAAACAGAAATCAAATCTTAATATTTATTCATTCTTCTTTAATGGGCTTCTGAGAATAAGGGGTATGGCAAGGATGGACCTGTGCTGTCCAAAGCTTCTTGTTTTTTTAATAACCCTTCAAAAATCCGATCATATCTTCTTTTTTGTCTTATTTGATGTGTTGACAATACATACTTAAAAACTTGTCTGATCTTTTAGAATAGCACTTTAGAACAACCTTGGGACGAGGAGTTTGCTGTAGGTACAGCTGTGTCCCCTGTGGCTGAGGGGATTTTTCACTGCACAGTGTCCCGTAGGCCTGGGCAGGTAGCGGAGGACAAATCGGGTTAAGGAGTTATTCCATTTTCTGTGGGAGGCAGGAAAGTATGTAAGCAAATGGTTATACAGGCACTGTAGCTAGCTTATAGTGATGAATTCAATGTAATAAATAAATAATTCAAAAAAAGTATCTTGGAGAACAAAATACATTTGAGGCCACAGGCTGAGGTTTCAGTCTCTGTCCCCTGTGCCCCCTAGCCCCGTTTCGATGAGAAGTGCGAAGGCCGGGGACAGCAAACGGCCCGGAGCTCTCCGCTGCCGCCGGGCGCGGCCCTGAGGGTTAAGGCGAGGGCCATGAGGGTTAGGGCGGGTGCCCCGGTGGGGCCGTGAGGGTTAAGGCGGGTGCCGCGGCGGGGCCGGGCGGCCCGGCGGGGGTTAAACTGCGGAGCCGCTGGATTCATGACGGGCAGCACCATCTGCTGGCCTACTTCCGCAGAGGGAGCCGGGGTTTTTAACGACATCTCTAATATTCATGCTGATGCATTTTGATGCTTTGTGCATTCATTTCTTTCTGTGCTTTGTTGGAATCTGGCTATCTGACTACCGCCGGGGTGGAAGCCCCGCTCGGCGGAGAGGCGGGCGGCCCTGGCCTAGCTGGAGCTGCGAGGCTGTGGATGTCCGCTGGCTGCGGGGGGGAGATGTTGATAAATCGCTATGTGTGTTTGTGGAGGGTTGTGCATATCTTGGCTGCGGCTCGCTAAATAGGCCATTTAGCAATCTTCTTTCAATGCTTTTCTCTTGAGCACTGCCTGGGGTGCTGAAAAAGCAGTGGGCAAGCCTTTGTCTGACGCCAAAAATGTCTTCAGTGAAGAGGCCAAGAGGAAGGGTAAGTGAAAGCCTGAATGAGTGGGAGGAGGAGGGGTTCTTTGGGCTAAAAGGCTAATGGGATTGAATAACCTAAATAGGCCATTTAGCAATCTTCTTTCAATGCTTTTCTCTTGAGCACTGCCTGGGGTGCTGAAAAAGCAGTGGGCAAGCCTTTGTCTGACGCCAAAAATGTCTTCAGTGAAGAGGCCAAGAGGAAGGGTAAGTGAAAGCCTGAATGAGTGGGAGGAGGAGGGGTTCTTTGGGCTAAAAGGCTAATGGGATTGAATAACCTTCCTTATTACTGGCTGCTGCTGCGGGAGCCGTGCTGCATCGCCATCTTGAGCTTGTTGCTGTTTTCTCGGGTCTTGGTTATTTGTTGTAGCCTGTAGGCCTTAAGGTGGCATTTTGGAGAGGGATCCCCAGCCCTGCCGCCCACCCGCTGCTGCAGCGCTGCTGCTCAGCCTCTGCTCAGGCACCTAGAGAAAATGCATCCAGTGAACTGCACTGGATTTGCCCAGAAAATGTGTTGGGAAATTCCTGGTGGCTTTTCTTCATGCTGTAGGCAGAGGCGCATTTACGGGTGAGAATGTACCATAACTGTTATCTGCTGGTTTTTTTGTCTGTTTGAATACGAAATTCTGTCCCTTCCTCAAAGGGGAAGGGGGGAGGGGAGGAGAGGAAAGCAAAAACATGTCTTCTAGCCTGCTTAGAGAGGCTGATAATCCGAATATTGCATTTGCAGTGTAAACAATTCTGTGTCGATGAAAGAGCGATTAAAAGCCTGAAAATAAAAACAAGTTACATTTTCTACCTAAGACACTGACCTTATGTTGAGCTAAATAAAAGAAATACTGCTTTCTGATCTTTTTATGAATGTAGAGCTCAGTAGTTTTGGGTTTATCTTTTGTCTGGTTTTTAATCTTAATTTTGTTTGAGCATCTGTTCCGTTTAGCGCTGAGTTGGTCTTGTAGATCTTTCGTCTGCTTTAAGGCATCTGTGGTCCTCGTATCTCACTAAAGGTGAAATTCTGATGCTGTTGCCTTCGGGAGTTGTTTGCTTTTTCAGATTTTGTGAGCGTATTTATTGGAGATACTGGAATTGTGTGTCAAATGTATGGGAATTCTTGAAAGGTTAAGGATTGGTGTCTCTACATAGGTGGAAAGAAGGCTGAGAGAATTTTAGGAAGATTGTTTTTACTGATTTTTCGGTACCTGAATTGGTTGTTTAAAGCCCACAATTGATGTAGTTGTTCTGAAACCCACCCCATTCTGTGGTCTAAGCAGAATTCCTGCTTGAGTCCCTGACAGTTGTTGTTTTGTTGTGGGTTTTTTTAATGCATATCCTGATCAAAAACCTTTGCACTTTTTCTTTCAAGAAATGTTGATATTCTTAAAATAAGGGGATTTTATTTACTCTGTCTCTTGCTACAGCCTCCTTCCTCCAAGAAGACTGATGGTTCAGGATCATATACTAAGTCACAGAACACCCAGGTGAGGGCCATGCCTGAGAAGAAGCAGAAGAAAAAAGCAGACTCGGAAAGTAAACAAGAGAAGGCAAATCGCATAATATCTGAAGCGATTGCAAAAGCAAAAGAGAGAGGAGAGAGAAACATTCCACGAGTAATGAGCCCTGAAAACTTCCCCAGTGTTTCAGCTGAAGGAAAAGAGGAAAAGAAGGGTAGGAAAGTAAAATCTAAACCAAAGGACAAGGAGAGCAAAAAACCGAAAACTGGTTCCTCATCCAAAATTAAAGAGAAAACAAAAATCGGGTAAGTAGATTAAAATGTCTTCTTACTTCTCTTCAGACTGTAAATCCTTGAGTAAAATGAAAACTGCTTACTGATAATAAAATGTTCTCCTCCGCTGCCTACACAGAATTCTTCCTGATTAAGTCCGTGTGTGGACTCTCATTCAGGAACAAGAATGCTTTGTTTTCTCTTCAGATAAAATCATTGTAGGACTGTCCTTTTGAAAGGAATTAATTTAAATTCGTATCCTAAAATATTTTATGCTTACTTTGAAGCATAGACAAGACCAAAGTATCTTTCATCTAGTGTTGTGATCGGTTCTGACTCCAGGTTAAGTTTATCTGCTGTTATAAATGCTGCCTTCATAAATTTTGGTATGTATCTTCAATACAGTGTGCATGATAAACTGTTCAGGTCAAAACTGGAACCTCAATGAACATGTTAGCGAGTGCATATTCTTATAGATATCACACATATCAAAAGTGAAGTGCTTATTGGATAATTTGTATTCTAAGCACTTTGTAGTCTTCATTCACATCCATTTAATCTGCCCTCTTAAAAATTTTGCAGACTCAGCTGGGTCAGGCTGAGTGGATACCTCGGGGTAAGGAGCTTTCAGAAGGCATTAGATGTGAGAGCGCTTCCAGGGCTTCACTAGGTGGCACGTCTAATGACTCCAGCACTAACCTAGTTCTTGGGTATACTTGTAAAGTGTAATTTCCAGTGTTAAGTATGTCAGTCAGGACTTGAAATGGAAATCTTAGCTACAGTCTCATTTTTATTTTTTAAATCCGTGCTCTTTTTGCAGTAATGGAAATATTAACTGACGTGTGTCTCCACATTTAAATGTCTCATATACATATGTATATTTTCATGTGTATGGAGCAGAAATGAATGTTCTTTTAATTAGCCCCTTTCTCTGCATTTTCCTTTTTTTTTCCTCTAGAGATCAGTGCTTTTTTTACCTGTTCAAAGTAAAAAAAAAAACACAAACCAAACCAAACAAAAAAAACCTAACAAAGAAAACCCCACCAAAAACACAACTCCCTTGAAGTTATCCTATAGTATAAAGGTTACTGCTCTAAACTGAACTTGACTCTTAGCCTGAACTTTCATGGTCTTATTTCTTTCTCTTCAGGTTATGAGTTGGCATACGAGTGCTGCTTACGGTGCTCTTTAGTGCTCTACACACTGCTGCTTTTTCTTTTTTTTCCTTCGTCTTGTTTGAAGTGGCATTTTGGATGTGTCCTTCCAAAGTTAATTTCATTTTCATGTTTCTGATTTTGTGTATTAATGGGTAACAGACATTTTGTGTGTCTGTTGAGTCAGAAAACGTTCCTAGTGGTGTTTAGCGAGCGTCAGTTTGCTGAAGCTTTAGGTGAATTCCTCTTAATGTGCTTTAGTAATTCTTCTGGATAGTTAACAAAACCTGCCAAAATTCTTATGATATATAACGTAGTTTCCATAATATTTTTACTGTTTCTAATCAGAAAAGTGAAATAAACTTACCTTTGATTTATACTTTTGCATTCAGTTTTCCAGATTTCATGAGACAGTGTCAGTTGAGAAATACACATTTCTCAAACTACCTTTTTAACCATGATATTTGTGCTTGATCCAGAATACACTGAAGTTCAGAGAGAGACACCCATTTAATTAATATGGTCAGCTTTTCATAGTTTTACGTTGAGCTGTGAAGGTTTGCCTCCCTGTGATTTACCAGTTTAATCAGCTAATGCTCCAGTCGTACTCTGTTAACTTAATCATGCTGCCAGATATTACTTTAACTACATGGAACACACACCTAAATATTTAGCAGTTGGGTCCTGTTAAAAAGCAGTGAAGAGAGTCTTCTGGAGCCATGTATTACAGATTTTACAGAATTTCCTTGTATTCTGATGGACAGCAGTAAATCAGATGCTTTGAGTCATCCATGTACTTAATCTTTGTACCCAGACAGCTTCGTGTGTTGTTAGCACTGGTTCATATTGTTTATATAAATACATAAAATAGTAACAGTTGAGCAAAAATATACTTCAGGGGTTTTGAAAAGCAGTAATTGCAAGAAGGCCTTAACATTTCTTCTTTTTAAGAATAACCTTACCAGAGTCTGTTTCCTATGCAAATGTAGCTATTGGTCTTATACAAGAAGAGTGTTTGCTATAGGATGGGTATACTCGTCTCTTCAAAGCTGGTTAAAAATTGTGTGTTTAATAAAGTTTGGCTTATATTTAAAGAACAAAATAGAATCCCATAGCCAATGAAGGTTTTAAAAGGCTCTTTGAAAGGTTTCTTCCTATCTTGTATTCTTAGGAAAGTATTTCTTAATGAATCTAAGCACATCATGGAAATTATTGCTATGCTAAAATAGGGTCAGAGTTTTAAACATGTGGGTAGCTACATTGGTCTCAGTTTTTTCTTAAAATAAAACAAACTGACTGAAACTTGGGAGAAAATTTTACCATGCTAAAATGACACCTTTTATTGGGCAAGAAAGGGAAGGGAGGACCTCAGTTCTTTGAGAACTTTTGGTTTCCTTTTGGAAATGAGGGATTTTGAAATCTGCTTAAAATTGCAAGAGGAGAATTACTACTGTTTTTCTTTTTTACTCAATAAGGAGAAAAACTTTAAAAAGTAGGAAAATTGGATAGATGACATTGCTTGCATTTAAGCAGGAAATAAAACCGAAAGACAGTAAAAAGTCCCCTCATGATTAAAAAGATGAATAAACTGTTTCCAACTGTAGTTCTTCTAGAAGCAATAAAATAATGAGTGAAACCTTACAGCCAGTAAAGGTCAACAGTAAAAAAGAATAAGCTAAGTATTTGTTTTTAACAGTAGTGGAGAGTTTGGGTGCATCTGTCTTTCATCACCTTTGATTTGCAGGCTCATGTAGAGCTGAAAGAGCAGAAACTATGAGCAGATAGAGTGCATTTTTGTCTTTTTTTGAGAAGTGTTTGGAGCAAGGTTTTAATGTGCTGTTTGACATCTGTGCTATCATCAGACATAAGCACAATTGTACCTTCTCTAGTCCAGTACTCGGAGCAAACTCTTATTTAGCTTGTGATCATAAACTTTGCTGGGATCTCACAGGGGTCCTGTCTGTATAGTGTATCCAGAGTGGCATAACCTGCATTGCTCTTGAGGAGGATTTGTGGAGTTCGTTGTCCATCTGTGAAAACTGAGTGCTCTGTGTGGCTGATCTGGCAGAGCTGGAGCTGGAATACTCGTTGCTGACCAGACCTTGATAAAATTGCCTGTAGTAGTCAGTGTTAACAACAAAACTAAATAATAACATGTGCTTTTGAATGGAATTCAATACAGCTTTTACTGAAATTGCAGAGCCCTCACCGAGAGCCAAGATGAGTTTTAACTATTCTGTCTAATTTAGGGGACAGGATGATTTTTAAGCAGTCTTTTTTTCTCCTTGCTAATTAAACATAAGTGGAATGCCTTTGAGGGCTTCATGTTAACTGTTTATATTTTCCTTAGTGATGCCTCTGAGATCTACATGTACAGGAAAAAAAATACAGCGTGATTCTTGCCAGTTTGTCATTGCTAGCTCTAAATTACTAGCAGTCGCTTTCTAGGCAGGCTGTCGTTTCTGTCGAAAGATGGGGCTTCAACTTTTAATCGTCTGACCTGTTGAAGTCGAATAAATAATGCCTGATAATTTCAGTCACGTGGTTAAGAACTGGATCCAGTAATTAAGAAAGCTTCTGTGCCACAAGCACTGATGAAGATAAATGAATTCTTTTGTCACTGAGAACATTGTAAGTGTATGACAGAAATTATTAGCAGTAGAGGAATGCATGTATAATATATTTAGCGTTACCAAATTAAGTGAGCAGTTTGCTTTTAACTGGTTCACTTACTTAACAATTTTTCTGAGGGCTGCAGAACCACTTTTCATATCCTGGCTGTTTACCGAGGTGCGTTGAGTTTTAGGAATCTATTTAAACCCTTAATATTTTTGCACAGAACTTGTTACCATTTATAAGCTTTTTCTAACTGATTATAATTCTACTTCTTCCATTTAAGGTGATGTATATTTAAACTAAAAAGAATTATGAAATTGTGAACATTCTGTTGTTCAAAAAAGTAGATTGGCATTTAGGTTTTATAGCTCTCAATGTATTCCTGCCTACTCAAACATAAAATTAAATATCATGCCCTGATGAAAAGCAGCAGCTCTGCATTGGTGATGTAAAGGGCAATATCAGTAGCCTACATTTAGGATTTTTTTTTATCACTGCATAGAATAAGTGAATGAATTCCCTAAATCCTTAAACTTTGGTTTACAGAAGTTTGACTGAGAGTGGTAGTCCTTAAGTTCAAAACTTTGTTGTTATCAGAATGGCTCTATTGTTTCATGTGCTAAAAGAACAATGGTAGATTATTTTTTTAATTAACCCTTAGATTATGTAGTGTTGAATCCAGCAAGTCCTGTGTGACCCTGTTCTCTACTCAAATGAGCAAATGTCCTTGTCTTGAGGTAGGTTTCACATGACCTCTGTCCAATACAGAGCATTTTTAAAACAGGAGACGTGGGGAGGGAGTGGAAAGGAAGTGATTTGCCTGCTATGCTGATCCTGTATCATTTAACTTTAAATGCAAGAAGTTGAAGTGAATTTCCTAGAGGCAGACATTGTGGGTTGCTTTCTGGTGTAAATCAGGCGAGTGTTGCCTCATAGATCAGTGCTCTTAAGTTCTACGATCTCTATGATCTTAAGTTTCTACTGTAAAATATATGAATGCAAAATAGTGTGGTCTTATCAGATAAACAACTGCACACTTGTTTGTGCTCTTGCATTACTATTGCAGTGTGTTATGACCTTGTGGCTGGTGGTTCCAGGAAGACTTTAAAAATCTGTGCACGATCAGAAGTTATTAATTTGAAGCTAATACTAGTGTGTTAGTATTATTTATTAAACATATGCTAAAAGGATAAGAGCAACTATTTTTATACCGCCAGTATAATTCTCCTTCCAAGAGGAAGCTGTCTTGTCAAGGAAATACCTGCTTTGGATTTTGCTCGTAGATAAGATTTTTAGCTAAGTTTTTAGTAATAAAGAAGTACTAACACTGTTGATAATGTAGGAGTTGTATTGCTAATAATATAACAAAATGCTTTGTTTACAAATTAAAATGTTTTGGAGGTGGCTTTGGACACCAATAGTTAGCTACTCATCTCAGTTTTGGGAAAATGGACTTAAAACGATGTATTAAGGACATGCATTGAAGGCCAGCAATGCTTACTATTTCTTACACACCTAGTGCATATTTGCTAATTTTCTTTTCTTTCCTCTTTCATATTTGCTTATGTTTGCTATTTGGAAGGTTTTGTAAACTCTGCTTTACAATTTTAAAGCTGTTTCAAGTGCTGACAACTCTTCCATCGCATTCTCTGCTTTAAAAGAGAAAGGGGACGGAACACATTCTAATCGCTTCTTAATTCACACGGCAAAAGCTGCAGAGCTCCTCAAATCGTGGGTCCTGGTGGTCCTGCTGATACCTTGTCCTATTTTTGTGGATCTGAATCAAATGAAGATTTTGTGCTGAGGATCGGAAGATATAATGGCTCCTTTTTTAAGCTTTCCATTGGTGTAAGGTTCTCAGCATCTTCAGTTTGTAGTTAGAGAAGGAGAACATGCATGTTGAAGAAATCTCTTCTCTAATTGTTACAGTATTTCTAGATGTTATGTAGTAAGATACATTTTATATTTAAAAAGGCAAGGGAGAGTGAAATTGGAGTGGAGTCTACTGATGTTATTTATTCTGTGTCTGCAGTGAGCTGTTTCCTTTTCACAGAAACAGACTAGATAGTTTCTGTTCAGAACAGTTTGTTTCAGAGTGGAGAAAGGGATTTTAGCCAAGGATCTTTATGCTTTCATGCAGAAATTTACAAACTGGCAAGAGAACTTGCTCTCTCAATGAAAAATTTTCACAGAATTGATCCAGTTTATGAGCTTCTGAAAATCATTGTTTTCACATAGCAGATTTTTTTTGAAGCTTTTTGGCCAAAATATGAGCAGATTGCATTTTTACTAATAGAATTGTGTGACTTTAGCACCATACTGTCATTCAGCAACTTCTGATAGTGAGGAGCGTTGTGGTTCTGGGCACTGGCTCAGGAAGAAGTGAAACTGTGCATTTATTCCTCTCTTGGCACCATGTCCGTATAGAGGAGGAAACATTCTGATCTGCAACATGTAGAGAAGATGTTAAGAAAGTTTCAGGGAGGTGCTTGTGAAGAGAAGTGCTGGGGATAAGGGAATAGAAGATGAAGACAGGACACACAAGCTGACAGAGAAATGGAGTATTATGTGTGAGACTGCAGGGCAGAGCAAGAGGCGAACACAAGGCAGGGCTGCAGCTACAGAGAAGGAGAGGAAGGAATGTGCAAGGAAAGATGTAGTCAGAGCAGTCTAATCACAAAATAAGTCTGTCTTCTAAAACAGAAGGTCCTTAAAATCCTTATATGTTCAATGGTTACCATTACAGCCCGTAATAAAATAGTCATGGCCTTGCTTAATATTGTGCTGCTTGAATCCAAAAGGAACCTGAGCCTAAAATATTAGGCAGTAGTGCATGAAATGAGAATGAACTGTGGTTACACGGATACAAATGTTTAACATAGCAACATGCATTTATGAAGCATTTTAATCTACCATTTCACAAAAGAGAATCAAAATTTGGAATAGGTTGCCCAGGGAGCTGTCAGCCATGGAGATAATCAGGTCTGGACTGGACTGAGCAACATGAATGAACTCTGAGGATGGCTTTGAGTAGGGACCAGATGTCTTCCAGAGACCTCTTCCAGCTTGACTTAAGTCTCGACACTTATTTGATGGAAGAACGTTTAGTTATCCCTTTTCTTCATTGCTTGTAGTGTTTTTACTCATTTAAAAATCAAAATGTGTGTCACATTCACAATCATCTCTACATGCCATGCAAGCATTGGGCCTTTATTTAATACCTTTACTCCAAATCAAAGAGGAGAGTTAGGATCTCATTTACTGGTCAAATAATAATTATAATTTACAAAATCTATCATGTAAGTTCACTGAATTGAATATGCTCTATGTCCAGTTACTTCAGTGAAAACATCCTCTCGGAGCAGGTACAGATCAGCACAGCTTGTTATTTATTAACGTGTGGGCGAGGTTTGGAAGGGTGCGTACCCAGCTGAGACAGAGTTTCACCTGGCGTGGTGTCATCTCTTCAGCAGCAGCAGAAGCGGATGCAATGGGAAGAATTTAACATTGGGGAAATCATACATCATATTTCTTAATCTTCCCAAACTCCAAAGATGCAAATCAGGAACTTTGTGGGATAGGTACCATTTCATGGATTTACTGGTCTTCCAAAAAATTCTCACTCATACGTTTATCAGGCTTCCCTTTAAATCCATCTTTAAAATCTTAGCATCCACAGCTCTATTTAGCAGCAAGCTCACAAGTTCAACTACAGCACACCTTGTCTGCATCACTTTGGAGTAGATTAGCTAACTGGACATCTTAGCTGACAAGTGCTAACATAACACTTAAATTCTACAAAACCAACAGTCTTTAAAAAAAATCCTAACCAGAGGTTGAAAAGGGAAGAAAAGAACCCCCTCAAACTACTCTTGAAGACAGTAGGGAAACCATTGTCTTCGTTGTTGAAATTATTTCCTGGGATTATGAAACATGTTTTCTAGGTTACATTAAACAGAGTGCACTTCATGTACCTCATGTGCTTCTCGTGGAAAGCAAGGACCTGAGGACCAGAATTGACTCTTGAACAAGCAGCTCTGTGAAGATGTGTGGCTATGCTGCTGCAGCTTAATTTCAACAGGCATGGGCCAGTGCCGCTCACTTCATGACAGAAGTTAAAAAATTACAGAGTACGGGAATGGCAAATGTTTGGGGTTTTTGGGTTTTTTTCCACT
>NW_010181448.1:35437-39672 GCF_000695765.1 Mesitornis unicolor
GAACATACCAAGTGGTAAAATATTCCAAACCAGTGAAAATCTGCATTGCTGCTTAAAATGTGCCTACAGTCTTTTTGTGAGCCATGTTATTTAAACAATCCATAGTGTTTTTTGGTAACTGAAGATTTTCATTTTCTGTGTGGACTGGTGTTTTGAACGTAGTGAACATGTGGTCGTTCTCTTCCTTGGACACTTGCAAAGAGAAACAAATGAGATACAAGTGTTTCAGCCACCATCTTCTCCTCAGGGTTTTTTCAATGTTTTTGATGCTACTCTGGTGTAAAATAAAACCTAAAGTAACGTATTTAAATTGTTCTGTAAAATGGCAGAGGAGGCTTGTATGCTGTAACAGTTACTTCATTTTCTGTTACACAGATCTGATAATTAGATACTGTGTAAAATATATTTGAGACAGCTCGTCATCTGTGAATTTGCTGGATAGTTTGTCATCCTATGCTTATGCCACTGAAAATGTATTTAAAGAAGATTATCTGGCACATCTCGAATTTCAAAAAATAAATATTTTGACACTGTTTAGTTAAAAACAAATCAGATCACATTGGTATTGTGATTTACAGTGTAACCTTCAAATCTGAACAAAAAAATAATCGGTGCTTTTTCATTGGATTTAATTTATTCAGCACAGTGTTGGTTTTTAACGTTCTGAGAGGTTGGAAGACTTCTTACAGATAAAACTACTGGGTTTTGAACACAGCTTCTCTTTCTACTGTTTTTAAAGGGCAGAAAAGGATTCATGCAGTTCCCTCATTTTTATCATTGTGTGACTTATTTAAACATAGAAGTTTTGCATGTCAGACGGTTTTGAGTGATTTTAGATTGTTGTCCACAGTTAATTTTTTTGAGTAAACAAGAGAAGATATATTTTACAATCATAAACTGTTTATGATAAATCATGTACTGTCATCATCATCTGCATGTGCTATTTATGCAAACTTTGTGTAGTTTACTGATATCGGATAGACTAAATGTTGGATTTTGCATTTCTCTTACTCATTTATAGATCTAAAATGTATGATACAGAGGACTATTGCGATAGTAAGGTAACTGCTTACTTGTACAGAAGCTCAGTGACAGTAGTAGGAAATGCTGTCTCCTGTGAAGTTATGGCTGTTTGTTTTGAGACATATTTTTCATTTTTCAGACAGTGGTGCTTCCTCGGTTTTATATGAAGAAAAATATGGAAATTGCTGGTGGATGTGTTGTTATTTTTAATCTTGAAGTTGACTGTTATGTGGCATTCACTTATGTTGGGTTTTTTCCTAACAGAAAACTAATCATCACACTGGGTAAGAAGCAGAAAAGGAAAAATGAATCTTCAGATGAATTATCCGATGCTAAGCAGACTCCACAGCGGCAGTTGAAAGATGAAGACTCACAGGTAGGTAGTCAGAATTTTTCCCTTTTAAATCTGTGTGTGGTGTTGTTTCTACAGGTCTTTTTACCTCTCTCTTCAGAAAGTTGTACTCCTTTTGACACAGAGGCAGTTACACTCTCACTGCTATCTCTCACAGATAGAATCCATATGTTATCAGCTACTTCTCCCGTGTGAAAATCAGAAAATCCTACAGGTTAGAGTCCCCTTTCTGTGGTGAGACATCAGTGCCCTACATCTATCAGTTGCTTTTCAGTACAGAAGTCCATAGATTTGAGGCTGTAAGTGCTCATCTGTTGTGATGGCAGATCCTTCCTTTGGATGACTTTGTGGGGAAAATGCAGAGATTGCGTAATAGAAGGGATGTTTATTAGTGAAACTCGCTCTTTGAGAACATGTGAAAGGCTTATTTCAAACTTTAGTAACTTTTCTGAGCTCTGCTGCTGTAGAAACTGGAAGAATTGGCTGCAGAGACAGCAGTCAGTGTGCTGATAGGCCCTGGGAGCCTGTGGAATACTCCTGAAGGAAGTGATTAAAGTGATGGGGTCATTCCCTTGAGCAGTATCTCTCTTGTAACTTTCTGCAGTTTTTTCAGTACACTCTCCAGGTATAATTAGCACAGTTAATTATTTACAAAACTTACGCACAAAGAAGAGTGAACTGTTTCTAAAAGATTATATTGTGTTTATGCTTATGTTAGTAACAGAGTTATAACTCTCTTGCTATAGGGCAAGCTCCATTAAAAGTAAAGTTATGTGCTGGAAATGCCCAGGTTGGTGTCCTCTGCCAATTTCATTCACAGACATGAAATCAATATTCAAAATAAGGTGTTGCTGAGTAAAAATTAGTTGCGTTATTTGATGATAATGTCAAAAAACCGTTATGAGATACTCAGTTAACCTCTAGTATTTTGCAGATGGTAATGCTGGGGGTGGAGGGGGGAAGGATCAGAAGGCATTTCCCAGCATGACTTCTATTTTATTTATATGATAGCATGTCTTAGGTAAGGTTACTTGGAAGGGAACATGGGATTACTTATTTCTCAGGAAATCTGGATATAGAAAGCCCATTTAGTACATCGAAGGAGGTGAGAGCAGGTTTGGTGGTTCTGAAGTACCGTGACTTACCAGTAGTGTTTTGTATAGGTAGATATGAATTTGTAGGCTGACAGATATAACACAAACTACTAAAGGTAATTTGTTTTCTTCTCATTGCTTTTGATTTTTTCGATACTTGGTTTTTAGCATGACAAGGGTCATCTTCAATTCTAGTGCATGTAAGGGAGTATCATCAAATTGCGTGGTCATGCTGTGAAGGGAACAGAGGGTAGAGATGATAAGGGAGGGGTGGCATGGGTTAGGAAAAACCTGTACTGCAGAATGTCACAGCGCTGCTCTGGCTTCAAGGGAGTTTGCTTTATTTCCTTAATTCATTCTCTCATTAGTTTTCGAACATTTTCATTGTTTTCCCATTGAAAGTAGCTATTCATTTCTAAGCTCTGGGGGCTAGGTGTGTGTCTTTTTTTATTTCCCTAATTAATTTTGTATGCTTAATTTCACAGTGTCTTCCTTAAACGTGTTGATTCATTTAGTAGAAAAATGTGTGGTACTTTGTGCCTCATCTTACGCCTTCGAGCATTTGTTGATGACCATGCTTCTCAGCTCAGGGAAAGTTGTTTTTTTCAAACAACTGTGATTATCTGTTAATATGTTGCAGAACGTATATCTGTTGATGTTCTGTTAATCAGTTCATACTTTAAGAAAAGACATCATGAGAAGGATTGACGATACTAGCTAATCCCTCATAATGTTTTGGAAAATTCAACAAACACTTGATGAGTAAAACTTGCACGTGGGTTTTAGTACTTTGTTCATAATTTGTGCATTATTCTGCATTGCTCCTATTAGCTGGCATTTTGGGGAAAAAAATCTACTTCTGTCAGCAAGCTATTGCTGATTTAACTGTAATGTGACATTCTGTTTAAAACTGAAGTTTCTTTTTGTGCTGAAATCCCACCCCTCACACACTCACTTGTTATTAAAGAGTAGCTAATCTGGCCACGTTACTGGGGAAAGCTGATTGAGTAGTTTTGTATATGCACGGTCCCAGCTTCTCCAAAAGAATGGTAATGCCCATTCTATGTTTTTTGCTGCATATGTAGTGTTACTACTCTACGTTATTAAAATACTTAGTGTGGTTGTTAAGTTTTAGCTAGGTCTTGCACCAGATACCAGCCAGACCAAGGGCTGAATCTAACGGTCAGGAGGAAAGTTCCTGTGCTGCAATCTTACCGTTACTTAATATCTCCTGTGCAGAAGCTAGTATGTCCGTGGGATTTTGAGTTTTGTTCTGTTCACAGCCGGTTCCTCTCCAGCCGATCACAGTGTATTGCGGCCAGCGATGGCTTTTCCTAAACAGAACGCTGCTTAGCTGTGAAGTTTGATATAATTGATTTATTTCATAGAGACTGTTCTACTTTGCTGATTTTATTTTTGTGACAATCGGTTCTCTAAAGCAGACTGCAGTGTTTTCAAGTGTTAGCTGACTAGTATATGACTACTTGTGTCCCTCTGTGATTCAGTTGCTTTATGTTGTCTATCAGATGTTGGCCTTTGGTTTTAGAGCTAGCTGAAGTATTGCTTGGAGTGGCTCAAACCTTGCCAATTATGTTGGAGGGAGTTTTTGATAAAACCTCTATTTTTATTCTTCTGCATGCAGAAGAGAAGATCAAATCGCCAGGTTAAAAGGAAAAAATACGCTGAAGAAGGAGAAGGAAAACAATCAGAAGAAGAAGCTAAAGCTTCTGTGAAACTCAAGAAGAATTCAGCCCCTTTACCTGCTG
>NW_010181448.1:39703-75270 GCF_000695765.1 Mesitornis unicolor
ATTATTTGTGGTAAGTAAAATCTGGCTTGGACTGTAGTGGTAACTTTCCAGTTTACTTAAAGAGTTCAGAGAAAAAAGCTCATAGTTTGAAAAGAATGCATGATTTCTGCTAAGCCATAGTTTATGTAATGTCACATCTTGCTAAGATACTGAGAACTGGAAGAAATGGCTTAGGACCATTTTTTCTTTTCTGTTATAAACATTTGTTGACTTAACTGAAGTTAAGGGTAAGACTGAGGATAAGTTTGTCTTCATGTGTTGTGATGTGTAGGCATGTAGAAAAGCTGTTTGCTAATATTATAATAGCATCCAGAATATAAAATGAATCGAGCCTCTGGGGATCTCTGCTACCAAAATGTTTTGAAAAGGGTACTTTTCCCTTTCCCTGCTCCTGTTTGTCCTCTCGGGTTTACACTTCACTATTTACTTGTGCCGGCTCTGGTACTCTTAACTTTCTGTGGAGCCATTCTAATTAAATAAAATGTCAGGAATGAAACAGGAAAAAAGGTGTTTCTGAAATGTTTGAAGAAGTGCCAAAGTTGTAAGTTGAAAGAAGAATAACATGACTGGGAACAAGTCAGGCAGGAGGCAAGGTGACTTTTTATTGGAAGCAACCTTTAAAGATTGGGCTTTTATCTCTGGAACCACAGCTTCAGTCTTGGCAGAGCTAAGTTATCTCCTATCTGTGTCACACCTAAGCCCTGCTGTAATTCCCAGGCATGACCTTGTCTGCCTGATACCACAGCATGGTTGTTACCTGTGTTTGGAGTAAATCCATCAAATTGAGGTTGACACATGCTGCATTGTGTTTTATTTATTTATTTCTTGACTTGTTTGCCAGAGTTTTCATTTCTCCATGTGTATAATGAAATTCTGGGTATGTCCACTGCATTAAATCAGCTCAACAGGGCATTCACAGTGAGTCTGTGTCTGGATAGCCTCAGAATCACCATTGCTTGTACTGTAAGTGTGTTTGGCAGGAGAGCATTGAATCTGGTGCTCTTGGTTAGTGCCAGACTTAGTGTACTTTTGCATGTATTTCTCTCTGGATATAGAGCTGTACTTTAAATTTTGCTCCTGGATTGTTAAAGAGAATGCTGGTGGTAGAGGTCAAATTTGCCTGGTTGATCTTTTAAGAAGCCATTCATGTTTGAAGGTTTTAAGCCTGATCATTCTGAAGAGAGGGCATTTACTGCAATTTATAATGTCATTGTTTTCTGGTGTTTCTAGGAAAATCCAAGTGAAGAAGATGCAGCAATTGTAGACAAAATCTTATCCTGCAGAGTAATAAAGAAAGAGGTAAGTGACTGTCATGGCATGAAGTTGCTTGTTTGAAAAAGGGTTTGTATCCATCATTTTACATTTTCCCTGTATTTTCTTTCCTAGATATCTGCTGGGATGACAGTAGAAACAGAAGAGTTTTTTGTAAAATACAAGAACTAGTAAGTAGTGGAGTTGTTTCGTTGGTGTAGTTGACTGAAATGATAAGTACCATATTCTTGTACTGAAGTTCTGTTTTATTTGAAGGTTACTTACAACTGGATTTTGTCATCTTCTGAGATTTTTCTTTATAAAATTAATATTAAAATTGCTAAGAATCTGCATTATATTGTTAGTAATAATTTTAAAAATATCAGTATTGTGAAACCAGCACTGACCAGTAAGCTGACAACCATTATTGCCGAGATAACAGAACTCTTAGAGAAGCTATTATTATTATTAAATTCAGCAGGGGCTACATGCTCGAGTCTAATTTTAATTTCACTACTTTAAATCAGTGCTATTTTGTGCACCTAGGTTAGATTTACAGGGTCATACATTTCGAAGAGATTGATGTAGGAGTCAGTATTTTAAAAAGGAAAAAAAACAACTTCTAGAGATAGAAATTATTTTACATCAGAAACTGGAAATAAAAAAAATAAGAACGACTGAACTTTTTCCACGTTTTCCCGTTTTAAATTTTGTACCTATGTTCCTGGCATTACTCAGTTCTTGATGTTAAAAAGGCAATAACTTTTTAAAATTTTATATATGTGAGTAATTTCATTAGATTCTTGCTAATAAATGGAATTTTTGAGACTCTGAATTCACGTTTCTGGAGACCATTTAGCTCTTTTTTTTTTTCTGGAAGTGTGAAGTCTGTCTTTTCATTCAAGAATCAGTAATACCCAGCAATAGCACTTCTTTATTTCTGGCATATCTTTAGAAAGCTTAAAAAGTGATGAAAGTACATTAAAAAGGGGGTGTTAGGAAGCAAGGTCAAACCAGCTCTGTCAAACCAGTCTTGCTTTGGAAAGGCTCACGCAGGAGACAGTTGGATGGTGTAGGTACCGGTGCTCACGCTTCCTTCTTCCTGTGGCTGCTATTTGTGCTTCTCTCCCAACCCCATCCGATGGCGTGTTCCTTCCTGACTGTGTAGTTGAGCAGTACCTGTGAAGAGGTGTTCACACGAAGTACGTGAGAAAGTTAGATCCAGTATTTTAAGTGCTGTGTATCTTTGGTTGCTTTCTGATAGAGTTGTCAGATTTTAAACTTGATTCATTTAAGCTCACTTTAAATACACTTGTTTCTCTTCTTAGGACGTGTGAAAGAAATTAATGAATCCATGGAGTTCTATGGATCCTAGCCTAAAAACACTGCCTTAACTAGATGTCGCAATATGATTATTTGAGGAATACATCTTTGATCTTTACAGTGAATTGTCTGAAATGATAAAATACTCTTTTATTGAGTGAAACTCTGTTTTATAATATACATTATTTTAGCTGTATATTAAAAATAGATAGTAAGTTTTTGCTTTTCCTAATGTGTTCCTGTTAATCTCTATATTTTTAGCTCTTATCTCCACTGTGAGTGGGCCACAGAACAACAGCTTTTAAAGGATAAAAGAATCCAGCAGAAAATAAAACGATTCAAACTAAGGCAAGCACAGAGAGCTCACTTTTTTGCAGATGTGAGTATAAAATATACAATTAAATAAGCTTTTTCATTGTAGAACTGTGATTAATAGTTTGCTTTTAAATACAACAGCTGAATATTGAGAAGTAAAAACTGGCCATCAGGGTTGAGTTTTTGGTTGCAGCAGGAGGTTGTTTAATGTAACTTTAAGAGGATTCACTGAACCAACATGACTTGCATGGCTTAAAATTGGGATTGTTTGGGTAACTACTTGGAACTGGTAAGAAGGGAAAGATTATGTTCATATGGGTGGTTTCTCTGCTGTATGAATTTCCCAAGACAGCACTTCATCCCTAAACAACTGTATTCTGTGTCCTAATGTTAGATCCCTCTTTAGTGCCAGTTGCAAAAAAAAAAAGGGAAGGAGGGGATTTAAGGATTTTAAGGTGTGTGCAAAGGCCTGAATAGTTTCCAGCTGCCAAATTCATTAGCATATACTAGCGTTTTTTGCCCTTCTGCTTATTTTATTAATCTTGCATTGCAGATGGAAGAAGAACCTTTTAATCCTGACTATGTTGAAGTAGACCGGGTATTAGAAGTATCTCTTTGTGAAGATAAGGACACTGGTGAGGTAAATATATCTTAAAGCAAGTAAAGAAGATACACCTCCAGGTAGTGTTTGATAATTGTAATCTTAGCAGATTTTAAAGTAACACCTTAATGATTTTAAGCTTCAATTATATTTTTATTGAGACATACAATCTTTCCATTTCCTATGCTAGCCATGTATTTTTAAATAGAAATCAGAGTTCATAGAAATCAGAGTTAATATTTTTATTATTATTAATAGGTCACAGTAAGCAAAGCTTAAGTAGTTGCTGACATAAATGTGAGGTTTGATGATTGCCTTGTGAGTTCTGGCAAAAGGCTGATCTCGGTTACTGTCCTGGCTCACTGATAGTGACAGGGGGTCACTGCTGAAAAAACCATGAGAGGCAACCAGTGACTGAGAGGTGTTTTAATAGCCCCCAGTGGATCTTTCCCTCTAAGTACCTCTACTGGAAAGCTATTACAGAACAAAACCATGAGATTAGAAAAATTTAAAAAAATAAAAAAAATAGAAAAGTAAATCAAGCAAATAAATTGCCAGAATTCAGAAAGAGTATGAGACAAGCCAGAGAATGAAGACTGACAACGCTGCTGACTAAGGCTACTGGAATAGCTGTGATACTTAATGAGCAGACTTTTACCCAGTGATTCCTACATTAGTCTCCCTAAAGCAGGGTTGAGGGTTAGAATTACTTTGCATTGTATGCAGCAGATTTGCCGTTATTACACTTCTAGAAAAAATTGTGTTGTCACAACAGTTTCCTCCAACTTCTTGAAAGATGACTTTTTATTTGGTTTTTAAATACTTAGTGAATCTAAATAAAATTATCTGCTTTGGTTCCAGCTTTTGAGACTTCTCCTAAATTATTATATATGTCGCCCAGCAGACCTGTTAAACTTTCTATTTTGTTAAGACGATCTCTGATTTATGAACTTTCTCAAGCTCTTTGTTTTAGGCTCAGGTAGCCTGATTTGGAGAGTAGAGGAAATGTTCTGGGTAGCACCTTTGTAGTTAACCTCTGTAGTTAATTCCACCCTATTTCCACAAACATCACAAATGTAGTAATTTATCTTTCCAAAGACTAAGATTTACTTGTGGGTAAGTGCGATTGAAAAGTACTTCTGGAATGTACAAGTGGCAGAGTACAAGAAGCCAAGGATAAGTAGGTAGATACGAGAGTCTACACCATACATTTTTAAAAGTATCAGAAATGGGCTTTTGTTTCCAGCTCTCATGTAAGCTAGCTACTCGAGTATTAAGGCATATTAACAGTCTGTATACTAAAGTAATAGCTGATAACATTCAGAATTCTCTTCTGCAGCCTGTTATTTACTATTTAGTAAAGTGGTGTTCATTGCCATATGAAGACAGTACGTGGGAGCTGAAAGAAGACGTAGATCAAGCAAAAATAGAAGAATTTGAACAATTGCAAGCTTCCAGGCCTGACTCAAGGAGATTGGTAAAATTATACAAAATTTACTTGTCTGTCTTGGCAAATTGGATTTGGTTTTCCCAACTTTAAAATCCTGTGTTAGAACATAAGGCTTACTGACATTCTGTGTAAAGGATCTGCATGCCTTGTTACCTAGGAATACTAGTATCTTCAGGTAGGCATAGATAAATATTCTTATCTAATTTGTTACTCTGTTTAAAAAAAATTGTTTAGTAAAAAATAGGAAGTACTGTAACTTTCTGAGCTTCTGACACATTGAAACTGGCTATCACAGAATCTAAACACCATTAAGATGAGGAGAAAACATAATAAAGTATGAACATCCTTTTATAGAGGACAGAGTTAAGTCTTGTGCTTCAACACTGAAGGAAATTGGCAAATGAGATCTATCAAACAGATTCCGTAATTGCTTCCTGCTTTTATTTTTCCTCTCATCATAAATGGCTAACTGAAAGGAAGAAAAATACATGTAATAAGGAAATGTGTTTTATCTTTACATTATCAATCTTCTGTGTCATAGAGCAGCAGAAAACAAAATAGTTCTATTTGAAGTCCTATGTGTCACTGTCAGAGTAAGACATGTGTCCTGTGTGGTATACTACACTGGCTCTACCTTACTTGTTTTACATAACTGAATATGTACAGTGTTTTAATCCATAGGCTTTGGGTTTTACCTTAATGGTTTTTCCATCTACAGATAATGACAGTGGTCACAATCAACATCTTTGTATCATATTTAGTTCATTTTTCTAGTATTTCTTTAAAATCCTGCCATTTTGGCATGTGGGAAGAAAGGCTTTTATGCTTCTCCGTTACCATATTTGGCTTTAAGAGAAAAAGACGATTAAAGCACAGCTGTACGACTGACAGTCGTCTTAGTGTCAGCAACAAGTAGTTTTTGTTCCAGGCTCCAGCAAGTGCAGGAATATCTGCTGACGGCAGTCCTGGGAGCAGGAGCGTGGCTGCTCCTGGTGTGGGGGAGTGGACAGATGGCTGCTGGTTGGTGTGTGGGGGCAGCCACAGCTGCTGGGGAGGGACAGCTACTGCTGCACTGAGACTGGCGTCAGGTGATGCTGACGTGGGCAATGGAGAGAGAGAAAATACAAATCTAAAATTCAGAGCTGCCAGATAAGGCCATGTGAGTCTAGAGTGAATGCAAACTTTTATAAATACTGAGAAATGAGGGGGAAGTGGGGGGAGAAGAGTACAGCTGATCAGAAAAGCTCTTACTAAAAATATTTTGCTTGAATGTGTTGAGTTTGTTCACACTGGAATGCAGAAACTCTGAAGAGAGAGTTTTGTGCTGGAACCCTACCTAGTGTCAGTCAAAAACATCCTGGTTTCTTTACTGAGTTGCCTGCTAAGCTGATGGCCAGCCTGGAGTCTCCGGGCTTGGGAACTAGTGTGTGTGTGTGTGTTGTGTGCTTGTACTTATACATAGCCTCTCACCTTACCTTTAGCTTGCTAAGAACATTAAGATAATATAGTATACCTTGATACTGTTACAGACCAGGGCAAGTGCTGAAAGGAAAGGGCAAGGTGACAGTTTGCCCAGACTGCTTCAGGAGGGATAGCAGCAGCATCCAGAGTTACACAGGCTTTGGGATTTTTGCTACTCCCAAATGCTCAGTTGGCTCTGCTTGTAGGACAGCTGTTCTTAGAGCTTCCAAAGTGAAATGTCATGTATTCTTGAAGTTTCTTGTATAAATGATTTAATCTTTCAAACTACTAGTGCCAACATATTTGCATGCTTAGATTTGGAAATCAGGTGCTTGATGTTATTATAATTAATTTTTAAATTATTAATTTATATAGACCAATAAATACAAATTTCAGGTTTCTGCAGACTAGTAACTATTAATATTAACAATTACACCTTCCCAGTTTTAAGGTTGAATAATTACATTATAAATTAAATTGTCACACTGAGGAAATAGTGAGTTAAAATGTTTTGGAAAAATAAAGCATGAACCAACTTGTACATGTATCAATCTTTCCCTTAAAGGACCGACCGCCTCCAAACTCCTGGAAGAAGATAGAACAGTCCAGGGAATATAAAAATGGCAATCAGCTCAGGGAGTATCAACTGGAAGGACTTAACTGGCTCCTATTCAACTGGTACAATAGGTATATGCATGGCATGTTTTTTAATGTAAATACGGAACCATATGGAGTGAATCACTGTCACTGGGATGAACACTGTTGTAACTAAATTTATCTTTAACTTCTCTGCTTATAGCTAAAAGTGTGTAACTGGAAAAGCCAGATTTCTGTCTGGGGGTACAAATATGCTTTTATCAACAAAAATAACCAAAACCAAATCTTAAAAGAGTGAAACTTAACCTAACTGGAAGTAGATTTTCAGTGGCTAGGTGGGAATTAAAAAGCAACTTCCATTGAGGTACAAGCTTCCAGAATTTTTGGAACTGTCAAACACTTGCATCTTTCAAAATAATTTCTAGAATTACTGTGTACTTCAAATAAGTATAGCTTTCTTCAAAAATGAGGCTAATAAATACTTGTGTTTTCCATATTGTAAGCTAAAATTAACTTTTGTTCATTATAACGCTGTGATGTGTAAACAGGAAATTCATAACTTTCAAGACTTTTTCCAGAATTATGTCTTTTCTCTGTATCTAAGAAGCATTTCTATTTGTGAATCTTCCTGCTTGCTTTACTTCCAAAATACCAGTTGCCTGCCCTTTATAGAGGAGATGTCAGCAAGCATACCATTTTACCATCCAGTTTCATGCTATGGGAAAGCTTTGTTCTAATTCTCAGTCAAGCACTATGTAGCTGTGTGAGCAGCTGTGCAAAGAGAGAGAAGGGCTGGAATGTGTGGCTGAGGATGAGCACCTAGTGCTACTTCGTGTAGTAATCTGGTTACATGCATCTGTCTCAGCTCTGGAAACGAGGGGAAATTTGGCAGTGATGCTATAATGTACTCCTTTTATGTGAGTGTAGCTGGGCTACTTTCCATCTGTGACTTTTAGGGAATTTTCATTAACTTACAGCAGTTCTGTCAAGGTGAGTGTACACATAGGAAATCTGATTAATTTTAATTCCTTTAATTAGGGCAAATGTAGTCCCCAAAGAATATTTTTGGAATGTTTTTCTAGGAGAACCTCATGGAATATTCCACTTTCAAGTTTTTCCAGTGCTAAACATGATCAAAAGATTATAGTTTTGTGTACAGTTTGTTCTTTCACCATAACCAGGGAACATTTGCGGGCATCTTTTACAGTGCCTTGGTTTTGACTGTTGTTTTAAACTTATATATTTGAGCTTTATTTTTATGAATTGTCCATTTGAGTAGTGGCTTTAGTGTCTGTACTTTATTTGATGCTAATAATAAATACATTTTACTTTCAGGCGAAATTGCATTTTAGCGGATGAAATGGGTCTTGGCAAAACCATTCAGTCCATTACATTCCTTTATGAAATCCTCCTGGCTGGTATAAGAGGGCCTTTTCTGATCATCGCTCCACTTTCCACTATAACAAACTGGGAAAGAGAATTTCGCACATGGACTGACCTTAATGTTGTAGTGTATCATGGAAGCATGATCAGCAGGCAGATGATTCAGCAGTATGAAATGTACTTCAGGGACTCGCAGGTACTGTAATGTCACTTGCATGCAGTAACTTACCCAAAACCTGTTTCAGGCAGAAGTAATGACAAGTGTACTTTACATTATCTGTATAATGTTTTAGTGAAAGTCATTTTGCATCCCATTGACGTGTTTTTAAAGATTTTTACATATCAGAATCTCTAACATATGCTTACTGAGTAAATTTTGTGGAAATGGTTGCAGCGAGACGTATGTTGTTTCAGTATGCCCAGTAATTTTGCAACTGAATAGCGGTGACGCTGATATGTGGAGATTAAAGTGTACACAGATGGTTGCAGTTTCATCCCGAACTTGAAGAGCAGTGAGAACAAAAATACAGCTGATTAAGCTCTGTTACCTTTATGTAGCTGTTGATTTCCTTTTCCTAGTGTAAACCAGCTTTGTATACAGTTTGCTTTTTAGGTCTGAAATGCTTCACATTAAATGAGATAGAAAAGAACTGGAAATCTGACTACTTTAAAAGGGGTTTTTTTGCCTTATATATAAATCCTGCATAAATAAACAGTCTTTTAAAGTACTATTGTATTTCTATGAAATTGCTAAGGCTGCATTTTTCTTTTTAAGTAGCGCTAAATATTAAAATGACATCTTGTTTCTCTAGTGAGTTATTAGCATACTGCCTTACTGGAGGCCTTAGATATTGTTTGTCAGATCAGTGGAGGAGAGTAAGCTGGATAAAAAGTGTTCAATTAGTTCTAGGGTAATATTTTTGTTATGTACTGTATGAGTGCTAAGTGTGTTACTGTCATATTTTGATTGATTGGCTCTAGGGTTTAGATTTTTGATTAGAAATCAGTTACATTTTCAGACATTCCCAGGGTTAAAAATGTGATATTATCTACATGCACCTTTCAAAATAGTTTTATTAGATGGTTATATTTGTGATTTCAAAGTGGTTAAAATTTTACTGTTGCTTAGGCAATATTGGATTTGTGGCTCTGTATAATTACTCCTTAGTATTATTTATGGAGTTATAGAGATGTAATAAATTGCAAAACAGTTTGTAATGTAAAATCTGATGTCTGGCTATTGATATAATCTTGAAATTGAGTAGATTTGAGGTAATGTAACAAATATTGTGCGTTGATGAATCTCTAGGGACGTATCGTTCGAGGTACCTACAGATTCCAAGCCATTATCACAACCTTTGAAATGATTCTTGGTGGGTGTCCAGAGTTAAATGCAATTGAATGGCGGTGTGTTATTATTGATGAAGCTCACAGACTGAAGAACAAAAATTGCAAACTCTTGGAAGGTCTAAAATTAATGAACCTTGTGAGTAACTATATTTCACTTTTGGGTTTCATGCTAGTTAAGTACAGTACAATAATAAATCACAAATTTGTTCTACCTGCCAAAAAAGACCTCTCAAGCAATCTTTCTTGGGAGGTACCTACCTATTCCTGCTACTCTCTTCAGATATAGGTATTTTTGGTAGCCAATGCTGGTATGTTTTTGGTTAAATAAAATGTGGCAAGTTCTAACTATAAGCAGAATCTATTTCTGGTAATACTGTTCTGTAGTTTATCTGGATTGTGACAAAGATTTCATTTGTCATTGTAAAGCAAATTTCAAAATAGTTTTTGCTCAGTGATTAATGTTTAAAAACCTAGAAAGTATTTTAAACAAGTTATTGAACAGTAAAAGCAAGCAAGTAGTAGAGTTTAAAACAGAACTGTTGTCTAGTCCCGTAGTTAAGGTTTTATTTGATACAGTGCAAGATTTTAAAAAGCAGGTGCTACCGTGGTTCTTGAGGCTTTGGGTGCAAGGTGCACCATGGCTAGTTTAGCATTGGTTTTCTATACTCCATATAAATAATAAATAATAAAGTTTATTATACTTAATAAATTATACTTTCATAAACTTGTTGCTACATGTTCTCAGAAATAGTTTTATTTGTTTTCTGATACATGCTTAGCGTATATTTTCCACACTAGAGAGAAAGAGAGAGCACGCGAGCATTATTTGTTAGTGAATATTACAGGCAGAAATTGAAATGTTCAGTCTTTGCTTCGTTACAGGTGTAGGAAGACATAATTTAAAGAAAAGCTAATAGAAAATACGTCCTGTTGATCTTTTATAAATACGTTTATCTGCATTAGCTGTGCACTTAGTGACACACAAAACTGGTATGTTCAGGTTATGACACTCAGACTTCACACACAAAAACATGCCAATGTGTGGACATAGGGTCACAGAGTTTTGTTTCCTTTTATAGGAGCATAAAGTGCTGCTAACGGGTACCCCGCTGCAGAACACAGTTGAAGAATTATTTAGCCTCCTTCATTTTCTTGAACCGTTGCGTTTTCCTGCTGAATCTACATTCATGCAAGAATTCGGAGACCTTAAAACAGAGGAACAGGTATTGTTCATCTTGAGCTTCCGTGTGTAAGAGTGACTTCCTTGAAGGAAACCGTTTTCTGTTGGATAGTAGCTGCTGTTGCTCCTCATACTCCCCTTCACTCCCCACATAGCACTTAGGAGTTTTTTTGAAGTGATGCAATTTCTCTAGACTGTGCAGGCAATAGAAATCAGTTCATTATGATACTGCATGTTAAAGAATTACTTTTACTTTTTGGGGTCAGTTTTGTATATTTTCAAGTAGATAGTGTGAATAATAAAACCTGGACTTTTCTGGCTCTGTAGGTAGAGTCTTTGCAGACACGTTCTAAAAAGGTGGTTTTTGTTTGTGTGGGAGTACATTTAAAAATTCTTTAAGGATGTGGTGTTAAAAATAAGGCTATATCTCATCTGGAAAATATTTTATATAAGGCTGGGAAAAAATAATGATCTGGAGTTTAAAAAACTAATTAAACTACACTATTACTTTTTTCATGTTCCAACAAACCGCTGTGTTTCATTTAGGTTCAGAAACTACAAGCTATCCTGAAACCCATGATGCTCAGACGATTAAAAGAAGATGTAGAAAAAAAGTTGGCTCCTAAGGAAGAAACTATAATTGAAGTGGAGCTAACTAATATTCAGAAGAAATATTATCGAGCGATTTTGGAGAAAAATTTTGCTTTCTTATCCAAAGGAGCAGGGCAAGCAAATGTACCCAATCTGGTCAACACTATGATGGAACTCAGAAAGTGTTGTAATCACCCTTATCTTATCAAAGGTAAATACATGATAAATACTGGGGGACTTCAAGAAAGGTCTTCAAGATACTATTTTTAAGACTCATGTCCCATGTGAAATATCACAGAGACAGAAGGACGTGTGGTGTTTTAGTTATTTCTTTACACGGTGCTTTAGGACATGTCGTATTTTCATTTTTGCAATTTTGAGGGAGGGCGTTCACCTCATTCTAGGTGGTTTTTTCCATGCTGTTCTGCTTAAAAACTTCAGACTTGTTTTCCAAGAGCACAGAAATAGATGTTCTTGCTAGACTTCAGATCAATCCAGAACTTTGTTCTGTCTCCAGCAGTGGCTAATGGGAGATACTTGAGTACAAGCACTGATCTGGTAACTTAGTCTTATTGTGTATACAGAAATATTTGTATAGCTACACCTATAGTTACAAATACCTTCTTTGATAGGTGCCGAAGAGAAAATACTTGGAGAGTTTAAAGAAACATATAGCCCAAGTGCTCCTGACTTCCATCTGCAAGCAATGATCCAGTCTGCTGGTAAATTGGTTCTTATTGATAAACTTCTTCCAAAAATGAAAGCAGGAGGCCACAAGGTCCTTATCTTCTCTCAAATGGTGCGCTGCCTTGATATTTTGGAGGATTACCTCATACATAAAAGGTAAGATACTGCGTTATTCTGTCTCCTCCTGTTCTCGGAGGGCGTATCTTTGCATGTTAGTGCAGGGTTAAGAATTACACCAAAGATTGGATTTTTTTTATTATTTTTTTTTGCTAATCACTATGTAAGTTGCTGTGTGCTGTTACGGCTCATCATTTATTCCCCAACAAATGAACAACTTCAGAGGACAACTGAAGAGAGGCAGTTGAGTAAACCACGTGCCTTCACTTCATTGCTTTTTCTGTTAAACGTTCTTGCATGCATGCTTATACGCTGCCGCTCAGAAACCAAGAAAGTGCAGGCTCAAGGTTGCTCCTCCACACCCCAGGAAGCACAGAATTTGTTCTTTATTTACATTGTTTTGATCTTGGACCAGACAGGGGTAATGCAGCTCCTTATTCCCAACGGAATGTAAATACGAAATAGTAAACAATTGAAGGTTTGTTATTTTTATTAATGTTAAAATAAAAATGTGCTTCTTTTCAAAATTATTACTGCTTTGAATATTGCAGCAGAACTGAGCTGCCAGCCATAAAGCAGCTGCTTAGATGAGCTTTTGCTGTCACGCAGAATGGCACCCTTTGATTACGCTGCTGAACTCCGTGGACACCAAGAGCTTATTTAAGCACATGACTAAATACTATGCATAAAGCCTTAGCACTTAAAATCTAACCTTAAACTTGGTCACGATCAGCAGTTGCTATGTCAACCTGAAAAACCGTAAGAAGGTGTAGTTCTGGTTATTTTCATAGTCCATTTGTTGAAAGGTGCATACTGCTCTGAAGTGTGTGTTTGTCAGTGAACTACACAGTAATGCAGAGTTAACACGTAAAAAAAATAAATTAATGGAAATACCAAGCCTTCCTGCAGTGTATGTATATTGAAGATCATTAGTAGATTATATTAATACCTCTTTTTGTGATAATTTTATATAACTTCTGTGCTTCTGGGCTTCTATGTCTTTCTGCTTTATAAAGCTCTCTACTTGAACTGAGAGCTCAACAGCTTGCATGTTTTATCTCAATAGAATAATTCTAACTTCATAGTAGTACTTATAATCCAGCATGGAAAACACTCCTTTTCCTGTAATGGTGTAACATTTAAACTAGTGCGTCATGTCTACAGGTAGAATATTCTGAAATCCGTAGGACCTGAAGCTTGCTCTATGCGACCGTTTGATGTGAAATGTTAGAGTGCACACTTGATTAGACTTAACAGAATTCATCACTGCAGGAGACGGCTGCCTGCCAAAGTGTCCATGGTCGTGTGGATTATCTGCTGTGCCATTTTATAGCCAATTAGAAGAAAAATGGTTGTGAGGCTTTGACTAGTAGATACACATTCAGCATCTTGCTCCATTTACAACATGCATTTCACTTGATTTCAGAAGTTTCATAGGAGCCTTTGTAATTATCAAAGGTAACGGAAATGAAAGTTTTACTTCAGGCTTTGAATTTGCTGGTTGTAGTTTAGGAAGCCCTGGATTTGTTGATGCCTCAATAAAGCCCATTAGAGGTACTGTCTTGTCATTTCTGTTCTGTTTCTCTCAATCTTGACAAAATCAATATGCAGTTTATCCAATGACAGCTCACCAGGGTACTGATTTCTGCTGATTTCTTGGTTACCTCTGACAAGTTCAGACAACTTGGTATATAATACAGAAGGTCACTGTTCTGTTTCTGTGACCATAGGCAGGATCCAAGCATAATAGCATGTGAAAAACGTGTGTGTCCACATGGGACTTGAGGTTATGGTGTGTTCTAATGCAACCAAGTGCCACAGGAATACATGTTTCCTGGTACTTGCTTTGATGGATAAAGTTCAGAAGCACTTGTCTTAAAATGCTTGCTGTTTGGACTTGCTGATGTGTATTATTACTGCAGATATGCGAGTTCTGCCATGATTCCTTTCCAGATACTTATACGAACGAATTGATGGGCGAGTACGAGGGAACCTCAGACAAGCTGCGATTGACCGCTTCAGCAAACCAGATTCCGATCGCTTTGTCTTCCTTCTCTGCACCAGAGCTGGTGGCTTGGGCATTAATTTGACTGCAGCAGATACGTGTATAATTTTTGATTCTGATTGGAATCCTCAAAATGATCTGCAGGTAACTTCCTTTGAGCACAGTAGTGAGGCCTGAGAAGTCAATCCTGGTTGGTACGAATTCGGTCACTTGGAATATTGTCTCTGTTTTGAACATGTATCACTTAAATATGTTCAGAGTTTTTTAAGGCATATGTTTAATGTTTTTTGAGGAATGCTTTCTACTTGCATAGGAGAGGTAATGTGGGTTTGACTGGGTTCTAACTTTTTCTTTCAAATTGTTTGCTCTTTAAATGCACTACACAGGTAATCCTAAGTCAGTGTGTATAAAACTTCAGAGATTTTGATGACATTATGAAACTGGAGGTTATATTTTGCATGTGCTGACTAATGCAGTTTGTGGAAATAGAGCTGTTCAGCTAAAACATAATATATAGAAAAGGATTAATGTGTATCATGAAACAGTGTATTAATAAAATCCAGGGATTGGATGCTGAAACTGAATCCATTCTCAAGGTGCAACTCTTTCACCATTTGTATCAGGAGATCAGATAATTTAGGTGCTACCTTGCCTTTTAATCTAGTATTACTGCAAGAAAAATACCATTCACTAGCATTCAGCACAGATCATTCTTTTTACTTACTACACTGTTTTTGGAAAACTTCACAGTGTGGAAAGTGATAGCTTCCATTTAAGTAAATACGAATTGACTTCCTTTTGAGTTAATAATGTTGGTTTTCAGATTGCGCTACAGCAGAAACAATTTTATAAAAGAATCGTATCTTATTCCTAGATAAGTCTAAATTCTTATTGCCGTTGTCGCTTCCTTCAAAAGGCTCAAGCCCGTTGCCACAGGATTGGTCAGAACAAAGCAGTGAAGGTGTACAGGCTGATAACACGTAACTCCTATGAGAGAGAGATGTTTGACAGAGCAAGTCTCAAACTGGGGCTCGATAAGGCTGTCCTACAGAGTATGAGTGGAAGAGAAAACAGTGTCGGTGGGGTAGGTAGACTTATTTCTTGTTTAAACTTTCCTTTTGCTTTTGTGTTCATGGGAACCGTTTAAATTACAGAAGCTACAGCTTTTCTGTTTGCATCTCTGTTACAGTTTCTGATACGGACTAACAAGCTGACATAATTTTAAATGTAGTCAGTTACGCTGATAAATAGTTCACTATTTCTTGGCTCTTAAGGTCCAAGGTAGATAATGCCCAAGTTAAAACAAGGAGAAAAATTTCCCTTTGTTTCCTTGTGACTTTTCATATTAATATGCTGTGTTACTTTAATATAAGGTGAGATTTACATGTAGTATTAACAGGTAATTCTTCAAAACAGCCAAAACAAAGTAGATACATGCGTGTAAAAATGTGTACTGTAACCACGTAACAAATTATTTAAACTGTTAACCAGACTTTTCTCTGTTTTTAAAAATCTAGGTTTTAAGTTTATAAATTAAGGCACAGTTGGGCTGCAGAAACGTTGTAAAATAAATAGAAAAGTCTTTGGGGTTTGGTTTTTTGTGTTTTTTTCTAGACTGTCTAACATCTATTTTATTGCTCAGATCCAACAACTCTCCAAAAAAGAAATAGAAGACTTACTTCGAAGAGGTGCATATGGTGCCATTATGGATGAAGAAGATGAGGGCTCTAAATTCTGTGAGGAAGACATTGACCAAATTTTGCAGCGTCGTACTAAAACGATCACGATTGAATCAGAAGGAAGGGGCTCCACGTTTGCCAAGGTGCAGAAGCAGCAAGTTGTTCTTTGACAGTATAGAGCTGTAAATATAACTGAACGTTATAAAGCTTACGTGTTTTTTTTAAGTTACGTTTGCTCTTATCTAACGAGTGTGTGTGTTAGACATGTTTTATGGGTTCTTACATCTCTGCGTTAAATTAACTTGTGCGTATGGCAAAATCGGATTTGCGTGTTCAGGTTGAGTGAATGCCAGATGCAGAGAGCATGCTTGGGCGAGGGTGAGTACCAGGTGTGTGCTGCTTTTGAAAAGGCTGGGACTTGCATGAGATACCGCAGTCCATTGTAACCAAGAATATTAAAACAGTTTTGCTTAGAGATACATTTGTGTTCAGATAGAGTAAGGAGAGGGGAAAATTTACATCAGACAATAATTAATAAGATTCAGAATTGTCAGGCTTATTCTGAAAATGCCTCACACGTAGGATATAGTTTGAACCTTGAGCTTTCTGGTAAGAGTTTGAAAAGCAAAATAAGAAACCTCCTAAAATAGCAGCGATTGGGGAGTGTATACATGTGTATGTGGAGGGGGCTGAGAATGCAAGGGGTTGGGAGTAACGGTCTAGAATAAAATTGGACCAACAGTTTCTAATCTTTTTGTGGGTAAGAGAAGAACAGTAATATCATAGCGTCCAAAACCCTATGCTGGAAAATTGGATGAACAGGACAGAAAGTAGATTTGGATTCCTTAATTTCCAAAACATGTGCAAATACGAGTCTGAACAAAACCAAATTCAGGTAAATTTAAAAATAGATAAATAATTGGGGAAAAAAAGTGAGCCATATAACTGAACTTGGAACATGGGTACTGCATGAATGCAGTTGTGACAATTCAAAAAAAAAAAGCAAAGCAAAAGGAAAACTTTTAAGTATATAAATGTATATTTAGTGTCTGTAAATATACATTTCTTTAGACTCTCATGTATCTTGCTGTTTGTGGCTTAAATAAAAAGGAGACTTCTAAAGAAGAGATAGGAAACCAATTTGGGAACATCATCATTACTGTCTTTTTATCAGAAGAGTTAGAAGTTTTTATATGTATTTGCTCTTCTCCCAAAAGCAGTGTAGCAGGGCTTTTTAAAATGCCTTCTGAAATTAAGCTCATTCCATGCTCTCAAGCTTTGATTGTTGGTAGTTTAAACACTCCTTTGAAATTTCCCTCGAGCGAGTACTTTTGCTTTAGATGAAATCCCCAAATGCTGATAATCCTCTGCAAAAGAGTCTGGTTTTTTTTCCATTCCAGCAATTCAGATTCGGTCTTAGAAGCATAAGAATCTTGCTACTTAATGTTATTCTCTCCTATTGGTGCATAGAAGTTCATTAGATTTTTCTGATATATGATGGATCTGATTTTAAAAGATTAAGGGGGAGGAGAACTTTTGAGTTGCTTTGCGCTGTGAAGTAACTTCTGAAGTCTGAGTTTGGTGGAGTAAAGTTATATGGTCTTCACAGCACTGAAACATTCAAACTCTACAAACTTCTGATGTATGATGTTGGTAAGATTTAATTTTATTTATTACAGGCTAGTTTTGTTGCATCTGGAAACAGGACTGATATTTCACTAGATGATCCCAACTTCTGGCAGAAATGGGCCAAAAAAGCAGAAATAGATATAGATGCTATCAGTGGTAGAGTAAGTACTTACCTTTTTTTTTAATGCATGTTTTTTCAGTATTTGCTTGCTGCTGAATTCTGAAATAGCAGGTGTAGGATTTCTGGCTTCTTTTTATTGGTATTTCAACAAATCAGGCTTTTTGTCCTGGTTGGTTTGTGCTTGGGTAATGAGTCTGCTGATAGCTTTAGTATTTCCTAGCTCCCTGCTGTTCCAAAAGAGTTTGGGGGTCTTTGATTTTTGTTGAAGACCTGGAAATGGTTGGAAGTGTGTAATTGTTCTGATTGGCCTGGTTCTCTGTAAATTCTGGGCTGGAGTCTGCAAAATAGTTGACTAAGAAGTGTGATTTTACAGTACTGGAAATTGTGTCCTATGCTTAAAGTCATTCCCATGCAGGTAGTTTTGAAAACCTTTCAGTATCCGCATTTACTCGCAGAGACTGCAGCGTAGTCTGTATAAATATTCAGAGCAGATGAGGTATTCACTATTGTTTATAAATTAATGTGCTGGCATCGTGATACAAAACCTACTTTCTGTTGCCGTAAATACCACAAAACGTTTTACTTGCTTTATGGGTGTTCACTGCCATGTCTGTACAAAATACCTCGTAATGAGATTAGATAGAAAATGTTGTTTCTGAACTGAAGCCATCTACTCAAGAAAAACTTATCGGCTGTTTCTCTGATACGGTTGGTTTGAAATTTTGCAGAACAGCCTGGTCATTGATACCCCGAGAATTAGGAAACAAACAAGACCTTTTAGTGCTACGAAAGATGAGCTGGCGGAGTTGTCGGAAGTGGAGAGTGAGGGTGATGATAAACCAAAACTCCGCAGGCCTTGTGACCGTTCCAATGGATACGGAAGGACAGAGTGCTTTCGGGTGGAAAAAAACCTGCTAGTCTATGGGTATTGTATACATCCTTCTTCATTCTATGAAGTTTTTTAAAAAATAATGTTTTCATGTACTAAATTGTATTTATGGAATAACTTGTAGCTATATTGGCAACAACCTGGGGTGTATTTGTGGCATTTATTAAGAATATGAATTAATGTGGATTGATCATGTGGTACCTGTCTTTCTGACAATTTGCAATTGAAAAAACATTAAAGAGGGATGAGAACCTCTCTTCAAAGGTGATTGACCTTTAACATGGGCACTACAGCACTCTCCAAAAGTCATTGCAGTAAGTGCTGCTGCAGGCAGGCTTGAAACTCTGTAAATAAATATCCGAAATAAAGACCTGGGCCTTGCACTTCCATGAGGTGCAAATAGGAACTGAAAATTGAACAAGTTATTTTAAGCATGCTTAAATCAGATAAGTTGACTTAGAAGTAAAATCTTAGGTCTTCTCTCACCCACATCACAAGAGAAATGACTGTGTGTTTATCAATATGAGTTCCCGTCAGTTCTGTGTCTTAGAAGCCTAAAACAGTCATCCATATTTTTTGTAAACAGGCAAGTTTTGTTTAAAACTGTTTTGAACAGATGGGTTTTTGTTGCAAATGTTACTTTCATATTTCCACTCAGTTACTTAAGCTGAAGGAAAAAAGGGGAAAGCCTAAGTATTTGAGAGAGAAATTCCCTTCTGTGACAGTCTGCAGGCTACCCAAGTGTTTCACTTTTGAAGTGCTGATTTGTGTTTCACTTTGCACTAGGTGGGGTCGATGGAGAGAAATTTTGTCACATGGTCGCTTCAAGAGACAGCTGAATGAACAGGATGTGGAAATAATTTGCCGAGCTCTATTAGCTTATTGTCTTGTTCACTACAGAGGGGATGAGAAAATAAAGAGTTTTATATGGGATCTCATTACCCCAACAGAAGATGGGCAAACACGAGAGTTACAGAATCACCTCGGTAAGGACTTGCGTGTTTCTGCAGTTAAATAGCTTCTTACACGTGTGCCTTTGGTACTGGAATTAAAACCAGCTAAAAACTCTCTGAATACGCCCTACTTGGAATAAATGGAATTTAATCCAGATAGGCGATTCGTTTGATGGGAAAAGTGTAATTTCTGCTTTGCTTTGTGTTTGATGGCTTCCTCAAGTGAACTGGTATACTCTGTGTGAGCTTTCTTTTCATTTCAGTTCACAAGAACCTTCTCTGTTTCATAGCAGTGACAACACGCTCTCCTTTCTTTCACCCTCTCCTGCTTTGTCCTTAGCTGGTGAAATGTAATCCAGAGCTGCTCAAAAAGAGAAAAAACCTCCTATCCAGAGACTGTGATGCTAGTGGTTCTTTCTGCACTGCAGATCACAATGCTGGGTTAGGTTATAGAAACTGTAATCATCATGGGGATGTACTTACCTGTCGCTGTTACTGTATTATATTTTAAATTATACAGGCTTATCAGCCCCTGTACCTAGAGGAAGAAAAGGGAAAAAAGTGAAGACCCAGGCTAGCACTTTTGATATACACAAAGCAGAATGGCTTCGAAAATACAATCCAGAACATCTGTTGCAAGATGAAGGATACAAAAAGCACATAAAACACCACTGCAACAAGTAAGCAGTAGCTGAAGTGTGAATGTCTTCCAGTGTTTATGTAAAGATTCTTTTTATTTCAGATTTGTCATTCGTTTAGAGGACTTCAAAATGTGGCACTATGAAAAAACAAGTTTTAATGGTGTTAGCTTGATTAGAATTAGGTTGCAGCGTATCAGGAGGTGAACAGAGTATTTCACATTTAAAATAATTCTGTTCTTTTCAATGAAACTGCATATTTGGGTCCATTCAGAGAAAGAGAGATCGATCTTCCTAGCATGTTTGGGGAGCCTTGTAGCAGCTGAAGGACTGAAGAGTTTGGGAGAGCTTAGCAAAGAAACTGAAAGCACTAAAGTCATCCCCTCAGTCTCACATGGTGTTTACAAGGCACATTTTCTATGATTCTCGGTATCTGAGCTACCTTTCCAGCTTGTAGAAAGCTCATGCATAGCGATGAATCAGCTTGTTTGTTGCAAATGATTTTTCTGTGGCAAAAGTTGTCGTACTGTGCTTAAAAACTTGGTACAGCTGTAGTCAAGAATTGAGATCAGGTGTGGGTAGGCCACTGGGGGGTCATGCATCAAATTCTGAGTGAGAAAGGTGATGTGAAAGATGTTCATTGTCAGCCAACTGGATTCTTTCTAAGGGAGTCTTGCAAGTAGGAAAAGGGAAATAGCAGTTTGTTCTTAGCAGTATTTTGTGAAGCAAGTGAGGGCCGTTCTGCTGGCCCTGGTCTTTGCCTAGGATTTGAAAGAGTTTTTGCGATTAAAACAATTTGTAAAAGCGATGGCAGTGAAAGAAGTGTTAGGTGTCCTGAGCTGGAGGTTATCGCTTCTTGTAACTGAAGGAAGTGTGTTTTAGGAGAATGACTTGAAAGCTTTGTGATATTACAGAAGACAAAACAGAACCACCCACAACTATTGGAAGCCTTCAGAGTGCTAATATTTTCTGTTTTCTTTGTTTAGGGTCTTGCTTCGAGTAAGAATGCTGTACTACTTAAAACAAGAAGTCATCGGTAATGAATTCCAGAAGGTGTTTGATGGAACTGATGCCAGGTGAACTACGGAGAGATTTTTTTTTTCTTGTTTATTTTAAATGTAAACTATCAAATGAAAATTCAGAAATACTCCTAGACCTAAACATGAAATGTTGAACCCAAATATTTGTTTCCTTGGGCTGTGAGGAAAAACATTTTTGTTTACTCTGTTTCCTAAACACTTTGTATCCACTTGACATGAGGAAGTCCTGATTCCTATTATTTAGGTGTATAAAATACTTAAGTCAAGTAGACTGGAAAAGTGAGTGAAAGATAGAATTGTATACTTTACATTCTAATTGGTGGGTTTTTCCTGCCTCTTTATGCACATTTTTGGTTATGTGCTGCATATTCCTCTTTTTTTTTTTGTTTAATTTATTTAATGGAAGTATTGCCATTGGGAAATTCTTTAACTCACTGCTACAGGAGCTTGTGGTAGTTAGAAAGTTTTAATGTGATTCACAAGGCTGTAATAAACATTTGTGGAAGAGCGAGCCATCTAATGCTGTTAAACAGAGAGCAGATAATCCTTGGTTTGCTAAGTTTTTCAAGCACAAACTGTGCTGAGTTGGCAGAGTTTACTGAGAGAGGAAGAATATTGTATGCTGGCTCTGCTCACATATTCCTTTACTGTTACTGGTTTCTATCAAGTACAAAATACCAAGCTGTCTGGGTGTTTTCTGTTGCTGCTGTTAGGGTCTTATTGAATGTGAAAAATTGTATGCCTCAGTTTTTAGGTTATCAAAATTATTCTTAATGATAAGTCAGTATTGTATTGTGTGGCTTATGTAACTTAGTGCATGAGTACACCCACTTTGTTACTTGCTATTAAATAACAAAGTGCCTTAAAAAATTAATCATTTCAATCCTAGGACTCTTTACAGCATTCAAAGTTATCTTTAAATTAGTTTGCTGGACACGGAATGTCGTATATGTGTGCTTGAAGAGAGAGGTTTAAGAATCACACATGGAGTACAAATGTACAAAGGGAAAACAAAAATGTATTTCTTCCTATGAATATTATTGATGTTGATTCTCCGTAGTGAAATTGATGTTTGGGTTCCTGAGCCAGATCACTCAGAAGTTCCTGCCGAGTGGTGGGATGCTGATGCAGATAAATCCCTTCTAATTGGAGTTTTTAAACATGGTGAGTAATCTGGATGGCTATGTATGTACCTCCTCACCTCTCAGCATAAACACCCTACACTTGATATTTTCTTTTTTCTGGTAGCTTTCTCTGAAAGTTGAATTTGGACCTTTTTTTTTTTCCCCCTTTGTAGGTTATGAAAAATACAACACTATCAGAGCAGACCCAGCGCTGTGCTTCTTAGAAAGGGTTGGCAAGCCAGATGAAAAAGCAGTTGCTGCTGAACAGAGAGCAAATGATTATATTGATGGGTATGAGCACTTAAAAGTAGGCATGAATGTTTTGGGGCTTTAAAGTAAATGAGGCTGGATTTATATGTTGTACTTTATCCTCTTCTTCACTGGTTTTATACTTTTTGATGCCATTGTTGAGAAGAATTTTACTCCCACGGAGTGGAAAAGAGTTAAGAAATGTGTAACAGAACCATTGGAGTCTGGTGTTTCACAGTTAAAGGAAAAGCGCAGTGACAAGGACTCCACCTGGTGTTGCTATATCAGAAATATTACTTAGACACTGAAGTACAAAAGCCTTCAGAGGCCGAGTACTACAGACCCATTTAACTTGACTTGAGGTCGGTCAGCTTGGTGTATTAGGCTTGTGTAGCTAACCAGTGACCCCAGCAGACAAATGTGAGTATCACCCATAACTGCTGGAAGGGAAAGCTGCTTTTATTTATTGCTTCATCAGTGAGGTTAGCAAGCTGTGGTCATAAAGAACATCTTTGAGGTAGTGAACTGGGGGGGAAATATGGGACGGGATTCAAGCCCAAACATCCGTGAAATATTTTTCTTGTTTCAAGTAGAAAATTAAATACAGTATATCTAACTAAATTTAAATGAGTTTTGCTTAATTGAAAAGAGCATAAGGACTCCTAAAATATTACTGAAATGGCTTCTTTTGTATTGAAATTTTAACAGGGACGTAGAAGATCCAGAATACAAACCAGCGCCAGCAATGTTTAAAGATGACATAGAGGTATAGTAGGCACCTATTAATAGCTCCTTTTAAGACACTTAGAATGCAATACTTCCACCTTTTTGTTGAGCAAATTATTTTTTTCTCTATTTCTTTACATTGGTAGAACTTATTCCTTGTGTTTCTGCAGTTGTATGGGCAGGGGGGAATGAGAAGGAATTGTCGTATAATTCTGTGTATGCTTTGTTAGCCATTTGTCCAAAATGTGTTACTTTGTTCTTAGCCAGGTTCATAAACTGTCTGCCAGATGCAAGTTTAACCTAAATCTCTGGAGAGGGCTACATTTTTAATTTTGCATCACTTCTGTTTTTCTACAGGATGATGTTTCATCCCCGGGTGATCTAGTAATAGCAGATGGAGGTAAATACATAATAATTAAAATAGATTAAATTGGCTCGGATTTGGGATTGTTTAGTACTCCTGACTCTTAGCTAAAATGTATTTAGATTGCCTGGTGGAGATCCACAGACACCAGCTATGATTAACTTGGTTGTTTTCCTGTGACTTTGTTTTAACATAGATGGCCAAATGATGGAAGGAGACAGAATCTATTGGCCCACTCAGTCTGCCTTAACAACGCGTCTGCGCCGCCTGATAACAGCCTATCAACGAACAAGTAAAAACAGGCAGGCCCAGCAGATCCAGCCAGCATTCCCAATGCAAGCTGCTATGATGCAGCCTCCATACGAAGAAGCTGCTCTAAATCCAAAGATGGCTGCGAAGATCGAAAGACAGCAAAGGTACATGCAGCACACAAGTACACAATTTTAGTACATCCTTAAATGAAATACTCCTGAAGAAGTAGTAATTGCTAGCTGTGTGAAATAGTGAAGAAAATGACAGCGTTTCCATTTTTTTCCTTGCTGATCAAGGTGGACAAGAAGAGAAGAAGCTGACTTTTACAGAGTTGTGTCCACATTTGGAGTGGTGTTTGACCCTGACAGGGGACGATTTGACTGGACCAAATTTAGAGCAATGGCTAGGCTACATAAGAAAACTGATGAGAGCTTAGAGAAGTACTTGTATGCGTTTATGACAATGTGCCGGAGAGTCTGTCGTCTCCCCTCAAAAGAAGGTGGGTGTACATATTTTTACTTTTAGTTTTATCTTTTATTTCTGTTGCCAGTGCTTATCTTGAAAAGGTTTTTCTTTCGTGTGTTCCAAAATAAAAATGGGGGAGAAGGAAAAGAGGAAACATGTTATGTGTAAAATCGAAAGCTTATAATGGGAAGACATAGATTAACTGATTTTAACGGAATAGATTTGCAGTGGGTTGTTTTTTGGCTTTGATATCTTTTTTGCCAAATTCTCATTTTTGCTTTATTTTAATACAGAACTTGTAGACCCAAACATTTTTATCCAGCCGATTACAGAGGAGCGTGCTTCTCGGACATTATATCGCATCGAACTCTTAAGGAAAGTGCGAGAACAGGCTCTTAGACACCCGCAGTTGTTTGAACGACTGAAACTATGCCAGCCAAACCCAGATTTACCTGTCTGGTGGGAGTGTGGGACTCATGACAGGGATTTACTTATTGGAGCTGCTAAACATGGAGTTAGCAGGACAGATTATCATATTCTTCGTGATCCTGAACTCTCATTTATGTCTGCCCAGAGGAACTATAATCAAAATAAAGTGGCGCTCTCAAGGACTTCTACTCCACTCTTGCATCAGTACCAGATGGCATTATCTGCTTCTCCTCTTACACCTCAGTCAAGACTGTCAGATGCTAAAGTGAATGTTTTTGAGGACACAAAAGCTAAAAATGAACATCTGAAAGAGGACCCTCAGTCTTCCGAAGAGGAATCTATGTCTACAGAAGAGACGCAGACAATAATGAAATCTGAACCTTTGAGTCCAAAAAATGGCACACCAATACAAAACGCAGACCACAAACCTAGCGCAAAGACTGAAACAGACAGGCGCATGGTGGCAGCAAGGACAGAGCCTCTAACTCCAAACCCAGCTTCCAAAAAACAGAGAGTCAGCAAAAGGGGATCAGACTCTAGCTCTGACTCGGATTCTGACTCAGATAGATCATCCTGTTCTTCCAGGTCATCATCGTCATCCTCTTCATCTTCCTCATCTTGTTCACACTCTCGATCGGGCTCTAGCTCTTCATCATCTTCATCCTGTTCTTCAGCATCTTCATCTTCATCCTCGTCATCCTCATCATCGTCGTCGTCATCCTCATCATCGTCTGAAGAAAGTGATAGTGATGAAGAGGAGGCACAAAAACGTGGTATGTGTAGTCTTATTTCTGCAGTATAACTCTTTAACTGGACAAGTTTATTCTTAATGGAAAAATACCTAAAAAAGGAAATTAATAGTCACAAAAGTAAATATTTTTGCTTGATTCTATAAGTGAGTTGGAGGAGTTTCCGAGACACAGCATTTTCTTTGCTTCTTATCAGTGCCTTGGAATGAAGTATTTGGGATTTGTTGACTGATTCCCTAAGCAAGTTCACTGTGCATGTGATTCACATGTGGGGGGGAGAGTTGAATGGCTAATATTTTCTGGAGATACGGTGTGTGTATTTCCTATTGCTCTTTCTTTTTCTCCCTAATTATAGAGATTCTTTGGTTTCCCTGTTTGTTTTTTCCACAATTGCTCACCTGTCTTTGTAGCTTTCTTGTGCTTTCAAGCAAGCTTCCTTCTGTCCAAGTTCTAGAGTAATGTAGGCTACTTTTTCTTCTAAACTGAAGGTGGCCAGGCAGTGTACTTGCACTGAGAAATTTCAAACACTTTAAAATATGTACCTGCTTAGAAAAGACTGAGGCGATTATAGAGCACAGGACCAAATAACACAGCCACACTTTTGAAAGCTTCAAAGTGGAAGCAAAATCTTCCTGATCAGTGACTTAATTTAAAATTTTTAATGACCCAACCAACCATTATTTAATACGTTCCTTATTTTGATGCTATGAAGTGTCCTCTGCTCTTGCCCCATTGAAACTCAGAATGTAAACAGATTTCTCTACTGTATGATAGCAAAGAGTAATAGCAAAAGGAAGAGGGTGGAGTTAGGCAGTAGGATTACAGCATCAGTAACTAAGCTTCCCCTACCCCTCTCGATAAAGGGAAAAAGACATTGTCTTGATGAGATTGCTAGTCTTGTCTGTGGATATGACAAATGGAAACCATAGGGTTAATTTATTGGGTGAAAGATTACAGGACAAGTAGGATGATTAAGGTGCTTCTGCCTGAAGCAGTGGAAGGACCTTTTCAGAGGAAACAGTTGTGTGCAAACGTTAAAACAGTGAGAGAAAAGGAATGCTTATATGATGAAAATATTTAGGTTTAGGTGGTGGGTACTAGAACATGTGCTGCAAGTTCCAGTATTAGGCTTACTTTCTGCCAGCTCAGTCTGTTTAGGCAAGTAATTGTGTGATCCTCAGGTTGCAAAATCCTGTAAATCAGCGTGGCTTTTTTTTCGTGGCTATTTTGCTGTAAGTTGGTGTTGAAGAGATCAGTAAATGCTGCGAAAAACCTGTTCACTTCATTGGCATTCTGATTTTCAGCCCACGTTTTATTTCATATGTTGTTCAGGACCTTTGGCATGCTTTTCACGTGTGAAACAGATTTTAAGGGAGAGCTAAACTGTGTCAGATGAGTCGACAGACAGCTTTTGTAGAGGACAAATTTGAGTTCTGTAGAATTGTCTCTCCATACTCTTGCTCATTGCACTGATGTATTATTTGCCTTTTCAGGCAGAGGCAACACTTTTTTTCCTTTTTTCTTCTTCCATTTTCAGACAGTTTCCCCATGTCACAGTGAAACTTACTTTGCTGTTTAGGGGGAGGCAAAAGGAAAACTATAACGAGAAGAGAAGTGTAAGGAAGCCAGAGGACGCTGGAAAGATACCAGGAAAAAATCCTCTGTGATTAAAATTTTTAAAGAGTTATGATGCAGACACACCTGTGCAAGATGTGGAACACCCAGCATTTCATCCAGCAAATGAAATGGGCTAGTGGTTTTTTTAAGTAGTATCCCAATAGATATGCCACGTTCTGGTAGTGGACACCTTTCATTTCAATTTAAGTCTATATTTTAGTGTATGTTGTCTTACAAAGGAAATGTGTTCACATAAGTAAGTCTGTCAGGTTACTCTGAAGAACACCCGTTTTCAAATAGCTGGATGTTTGGTATGTTAAGCTATTGGAATATTAACAGGCATACATGTGGAATTTACATGCAACAGTTTAATTCTGCGGTTTAACTTTGTGTGTGGACTTTATCTGAGCATTGTTTTATGTGTTTTGCTCACCTGAACCTCTTGCAATGAGTGTTTAACTTCTTTACAACATCAAATAATATCAGTGGTTCTATTTAGCAGAAGGAACCCCGCATATAAAAGCGTTTGATGAAGAGAGCGTAGCCTCGCTGAGTACCACACAAGATGAGACGCAAGACAGTTTCCAGATGAACAATGGGACACCAAATTCCAACTATCTCCTACAAGGTGGATATATGTTGGCTGCATCCTACTGGCCAAAGGCAAGTTTGTAATGCTGCTTTGAACACCAAAGTTGTAGGAGAAGGTGGCTGTGACATGAGTATTCAATTAAATATGTTAAAACCATATCAGTGAGCTGTGGGGAGATCATAGAAAAAACAGAATTTTGTTCATGGTAAATGATAGTGAAATTATGACAAAGCACTTTATACATCAGGTGTGTAGCTTTGTCAGTAAGAGAATGTTCACATAGGAAACAAAACTTGAAAAGAAGCATATTTAAGATGAAGGTGAGATAATTTATCAGGCATTCAGATGATCTCAAGTCTATCAGAGCAATTGTTTAGAGTAGTCCAAAAGAATGTAAAAAATGAAACAAAGCAAGAAATCAGCTAAGCTAAATATTAGGAAAACTTCTGTAATAGTAGTAGGACTTCTGCAGCTACATGGCAGAATGCTGAGTTGTGTTAAAATACAGGCTGGCTGTAGCACTGGTGTAGTACAACTTCTCTATCAAGATTTACCTATATGATTCCATATGTAAATTAGTGAAATTCTAAAGTACACTTTGAAAGCAAATAGCACTCATTGGGAATTCATCTTGTTTGAAAAAAAAATACTGAATATTTTTAATCTCTTCAGTCGTATCTGAATTTCAGTGGCTGACATAGCCTGTAGACCACAGGGCAGTTTCTTACCCTTTCAGTTACTAACTTAGCTAAGAAGATGAAGCAAAATTTGTGAAGTGATGGAATGCCTGTTCACTACCTAAACTGTGAACATTTGTGATATATTTTTGTGTAGCTTTCTCTCCTTACGTGTAAGAAAATGAGACCTACTTGGACATTCTCTGGGTCTGAAAAATCTACTTGCTTTTATAGTTAGTGTTAAAGTTACAGGTTTTAGAATCATAGAATACCGGGTTGGAAGGGACCACAAGGATCATCCAGTCCAACCTCTTCTAGTCTGTGGCCTCTTTTTTTTTTTTTTGAGTGTAGGAAAGCCCATGTAATGTTAACTTTTGTGACAGATTTTTTGATCCATGTTTCAGCATGTTTAGTGTATTGCTAGGCATTTGCTATATAAAAGGAATTTTAATAAAAACCTGTAATTTCAAAATCTCCTTCTGTGGAACAGGCATGAGTTGCAAATCAGCTTGAAAGTGCAGAGGCAGATCACAAGCTTGTAATGAAGGAAAAGCATCAAGGCCAAGCAGTTGAGAAAGTCTGAAAAGGAAGGCAACACAGGAGACGAAAAGGAAGGCAACACAGGAGACAAAAAGGATGATGAAACAGGGAAGATAAATCACAGAATCAGAGAATGTTAGGATTTGGAAAGAACCTCGAAAGCTCCCCCAGTCCAACCCCTGCCAGAGCAGGATCACCAGACCAGGTCACACAGGAACACGTCCAGAGGTTTGGGTGTCTCCAGAGAAGGAGACTCCACAACCTCTCTGGGCAGCCTGGGCCGTGCTCTGGCACCCTCACAGTGAAAAGTTTTTCCTCATGTTCAGGTTGAACCTCCTGTGCTCCAGCTTGCTCCCATTGCCCCTTGTCCTGTCATTGGACATCACAGAGCAGAGCCTGGCTCCTTGCTCCTGACACTCACCCTTTACAAGTTTATAAACATTAATGAGGTCACCCCTCAGTCTCCTCTGCTCCAAGCTAAAGAGCCCCAGCTCCCTCAGCCACTCCTCAGCAGGAGATGCTCCACTCCATCCATCATCTTTGTGGCTCTGCTGGACTCTTTCAAGCAGTTCCTGGCCTTCTTGCACTGAGGGGCCCAGAACTGGGCACAATATTCCAGATGTGATCTCACCAGGGCAGAGTAGAGGGGAAGGAGAACCTCTCTGACCTACAACCACCCCTTCTGATACACCCCAGGATGCCATTGGCCTTCTTGGCCACAAGGGCACATTGCTGGGTATATCCTCTGTCACCTCTGTCACCAGGGCACCCATCTCATTCAGCAGTGGGCCTACATTGCCTCTAGCATTAGTTTTGTCTGAAATGTATTTGAAGAAGCCCTTTCTGTTGTCCTTCACCTCCGTTGCAGGGTTTAATTCCAAGAAGGCCTCCTTACATCCTCTGACAATAGTCCTGTGTTCTTCCCAAGTGGCCATCCCCTCCTTCCACAATCTACAGACTCTCTTCTTCCACTTGAGTTTGCCCAGCTATTCCTTGTTTAACCACGCGGGTCTCCTGGCTCTCTTTCTTGATTTCCTACCTGTTAGGATGCTCTGATCTTGAGTTTGGAAGAAGTGGTCCTTGACTGTAAACCAACTATCTTGGACCTCTTTACTTTCTAGTACCCTGTCCCATGGAATTCGCCCTAGCAATTGCTTGAAAAGGCTGAAGTTGGCCCTTGCTGAAGTCCAGGGTTGTGATCCTGCTCGGTATTCCATTCCTACCGTGTGAGATTTGAACTCCACCATCTTATCCCCCATGAGAACCAGGGCCTGTGCTTGCCAGGCTGCTGCCAGCTGCCTGTAGAAGGCCTCATCAACTTCTTCAGCCTGATCAGGTGGCCTGTAATAGACACCCACAGCAGTATCACCCATGCCAGCCTGTCCCTTAATTCTCACCCACAGACTCTCAACTTGCTCCTCATCTGCCCCTGGACAGAACTCAATACAACTCCACAACCTCGCCTTGTTGGCCTGTCTTTCCTAAAAAGGACATAGCCATCCCTGACTACTTTCCAGTCGTGTGAGCTGTCCCACCACGTCTCTGTAATTGCCACCAGATCATAGCCCCTTGTCCGCACGCAGGTTTCTAACTCCTCCTGTTTATTCCCCATGCTGTGTGCATCGGTGTACAGGCATTTCAGGGAGCAAGCTGAGTACACCCATTTCTAAATGCTCATTTTGAGAAGGGGAATGTAACTTTCCTGTCACAGATGCTTCACAGTTTGTGAAAAAAGACATTTAGAGTATACAAAATCAGACTGCGTTTAAATATAGGAGAACTTGGACTTGTCAAAAACAAGTAAAAGGTAATCTTAGTGTTCACATTTTTTATTTGACAAATAACTGCATGCTGAAATTATCAGAAAACTGCAGTTTCTGGAGTCTGTATAAACTTAGCTTAGTTTACTGGGACTTGAGATCTGTCTGTTATGCCCGGTGTGTGAAGTCAAACCTGTGTTTGGTGTCTGAAGAATGTGAATGAGGAATAATACAGTTTCAAAAGCTAAAATGAGACATGAATAGAAGTCTGTAGATTTAGTTTTATAAATGCTGTTTGCCGTATACATTATGGTACTGCTTACAGGTTCAGATCCTGCTATTAGTGAGTAGTTACCTTTGGTAGTTACCTTTTCTTTCCTTTAAAGTTCAGTGAGATAATGTGTTCCAAGCATTTACATGCCCCAGACCCTGTGTAGATGTGAGAGATCACATATTTGTTGGTGAAATTAACTACAGAGGTGGCTTTAGCAAACTTTTACAGGGAATAGGTACAAATCCAGGAGCTTAGAAGTATTTGAAGTCCAAGTCCAGTGATTAAAAATTGTCATTCCTTTTAAGAGTTAGAAGATGATATATCAATGTAATGTGTATGGTGTTGGTAAGCGTATACTCAAAAATATTTTCTCTGTTTTTCAGGATCGAGTTATGATTAACCGACTTGATAGCATCTGTCAAACAGTGTTGAAAGGTAAATGGCCTTCAGCAAGAAGGACCTATGACAGCAATACAGTGGCATCTTTCTACACAACCAAACTTCTGGATAGCCCAGGTGCAGCTGCAGAGTACAGTGAGCCCAGTGCACCAACACCCCCTCTCGCAGGTGTTAAAGAAGAATACGATCAGTCGTCACAGATGTCAAAGGTGAAGAAGCATGTACGAGAAAAGGAGTTTACAGTGAAAATCAATGACGTATGTTTATTTTTATTGCCCTAGGACCTGATTGCGATTGCGGTGTGCGGCATGCTTTGCCTGCAAGTGGCTGCCTGCTCTCACTCTCACTTCCTTCACACACTTGTTTGTGGGTATTTGGGTCTGCTGCTTCTGGGCATTAACTGGTTTCTGGGTTTGCTTTTGGGGGGGGTTGGGTTTTTTTTGTTGGTTTGTTTGTGTTTTGATTTGCATAAGCCACTGGAAGGAATCATGGTTATTTCTCTCTCTGAATTGAAATTTTGCCATTATGGTGCTCTCTCAGACAGCCTGTTTTATGGTGTTTATAAGAAATCTGGTTAGTGAAAAAAGGTATTTCTGTTGCTTTGCTCTCTTGAAACACTTCAGCATGTCCTATCCAGCAAGCACTTAATTATTTCATGGCCTTTTAGAGGGTTATAGGTAAATTTTCCAGTTTAAATGCAGGCTAGAAGCTTCAAATGGTTTTCTTATCTGCAGTTTGAGACCTGTTTGTAGTGCATAAAGATCTGTGGAAATTTCCTCTTGTAATTGGGTTTGGCGTTTCTTCAGGACTGGGTTATGGAGGTAGACAGCTGTTCAATGTCTGGCTTTTTCAGTTAAGATAGTAGATAATTTAAATTTTATATTCATAGAAGCAATTCTATGAAATTTCTATTCAGATTTGTCTTTTACATGGAGCAGAAGCGAGACTTGTTTTAGGTTCTACTATAGTGTCTTCATTCTTCCTCAACTCTTCTGGAGTAACTGTTTGTATGTGAGAATCCTGATGATGAAGTAGTTATTTCTGCTTCAGAAGAGACTCTTCTAACCCTGACATTTATTTAACAGGAAGGTGGTTTGAAATTGACTTTTCAGAAGCAAGGACTGTCTCAAAAAAGGCCATTTGAAAGCGAGGAAGGTGCACTGGGACAGCAGCAATACCTGGCTCGGCTCCGTGAACTCCAGAATGCTTCAGAAACCAGCCTTGTCAACTTCCCAAAATCACTTCCCAAATCAGGTACATAAAACGTTAGAGGACATAAGGGTTGTTATGAAGCGTATCACTCTGCATTGACAGTAATCAGTAATCAGTTTAAATCAGAACTTGTGGCCAATTTGTACGTAAATATGAAAAGTTACAGATCGATGCCTGTGTCAGTTTGTACTCTTCATATTCTTCCCTGTGCCTTATACAAAGGAACAGTGGAGGACAATGGTCTAGAAACAGTTTGTCTTATAGCCAAAAAAGTATTGCTCATTTTTGTTAAGAAAAACAAAACCAACAGAAAGTAGGTGTACACTGACAAAGAGAAGCCTAAAGTAAGCAGTTAAAATTTAGATAAAAATACTTGAAATTATTGGAATTAGGTGCTTGATGTAGGCCAGCTTTTGACTAAATGACTGCAATTCATTGAGATTGACACGGATGAGAACATCTCCTTTAAAAAAAACTACCCTCGCATTCTTTGCTTTCTTGTTCTTTTGCAACATATCATTAAGCTCTTGTTATAAATGTTTATTTAGGGATATCTGCCTGTGTGTGTGTAGTGCCAGCCATTTTTAACAGTGCTTCTCCCTGTACAGGTTTATTTGGAAGGGGGTAGGGGGCAATAACAGGAGACTTTCACATTAAGGTGGCTTTTCAGAGCCTGATATTTGTAGTGTTATAAACAGTCATAAAACAGTAGGCAATTTCTGTTAGGTACTACATGTAGCATTATATGCACTTGCACTACTTCAAGTATAATTTTATTTCCTTTCTTTATTCAGACATGTTTCTTTGGTATAAAGAGCTCAAGTATCCGACCCTGATTTTATTGCATCTTTAATTAGGTACTTCCAGTCACTTAACAGCCAGCGCCAATGGAGTCATAGTTGACAGTCAGCCTGCAGTCAAAAAGAGAAGAGGAAGAAGGAAGAATGTGGAGGGAGTTGATGTCCTCTTTGTAAACAGAAATAAACAGCCTAATCATGTAAGTAAACTTGATTTTGTATCCAAAAAATAAAGTCCAAATTACTGTTACTCCCGTAACTGAGCAGAGCTGTCAGCATACAACAAAACCTGTGTTATTTGGAACTGTTGGGTTTGGGGTTTTTTGTCTGAAATGGCTCACTGACAGTTTGTGACTACACAAATAAGAAGGGGTAAAGTTTTACTAAATATTAGATTTATACAATATTGATTATTCTTAAAAAGTCAGTTTAATTCTAGTTTTTATGAACTGTAATTAACAATGTATTATTAAAAACTTTATGTTTGACCTAGCAACACTTTTTCTGACATCAGGACCTGATTGTACTGTGACTTAAAGGGCACAGATAGTCTCACTGAGTCCTTGAGTGTGTGCATAATGTTCTGCAGGACTGTGGCCTTCATTGTGTCATACATGAAATAGTTGTGATGGTTTGTTTTCTGTGGAGAACTTAGTCAAGTATTTTGAATTTCTCCAGGTTAATCCAGGTATTAACTCCTGTCAGGTTGCTGCAGGAATAAACCCAGCACTCACTTACACGCAGTCCCAAGGCATGCTTGATGCCGAGAGTCCAGTTCCTGTTATTAATCTAAAAGATGGAACGAGGCTTGCAGGTGACGATGCCCCCAAAAGAAAAGATTTAGAGAAGTGGCTTAAAGAACATCCTGGATATGTTGAAGACTCAGGAGCTTGCATCCCTGTGAGTATTCCCTTTCAGCTCTGCTTTAGCTAAATAGTAAAACATTCCTCATAAAATGAATTTGAGTGTGTATTCTGTGTTACGTGGAATTACTCCTGCTTTGTTCTTCTATTTTGTTGAGGAAAAGGAAAATGTCAGTTTCTTTTTATATAATTTGAGCTCCACAAGCCTTCCTTTTCCCTCGCAAATGTAATTGCCAAGAAAAGCAATACTAAACAAAGACATCTGATCTTTGTCTAATTTCACCTAGAATTTAAAAAATTATCTAAGATAAGAAAACTCCTATTACCATAACACTGATCATGGGTGCTGAAAATGGGTACCAGCTTATTTAGTGATGTGCAAGAGGATTAAAGACCTTACTGTGGGATGTATCTCATACTTGCGTTACAGTGCTGTGGTAGTGAATATTCGTATGGGTATGATGCTGTTATGTTACCTCTGAATTTGAGGTTTGGTAATGTTGAACAGAATGTGAGAAAATCATATGTATGATGTCTGGAATAACAGCCCCAATTCTCCATAAAGATATTGTAATACATAACAGTAGCAACGTTCCTGAGAGTTAAAGCACTGTTGAAAACTGAAAAATTATTAAAACAAAGCCATGGGCAGTGGCATCAGAGAGAGGACTTAGTGTAGTTTACTGGACTGTTTTTTATGATTGTGATTAGTTAATTATTGTTACTAAAATATATCTGAAATGGAAGATGGCTTCAAATGAATGCCTGACTCAAGAGGATGCACAGCTATCTTACTGTTTTTAAAACAGTTATATCAGAAAGATAATTGGGTTTTTAATTCCTTTATAACAGAGGATGCAGCTGCACGATGGGAGGCCCAAACAAAAAAGGCACCGTTGTCGAAACCCCAATAAACTGGATGTTAATAGTTTGACTGGTGAAGAACGTGTTCAGCTCATTAATAGAAGAAATGCAAGAAAGGTATTCATAGTACAGTTCCCATTCTGATGTTCTCCAAATGAAAATTTACCTGAAATGAAGAACTCATTAAAATACTATGCACAAATGAAAGGCTTTTGGTTTAAGGTTTTAGCACAGAGCGAGAAAGTCAATGACAATCTTGTAGCAAACGATGGCTAGAAATGTACCCTGTGCTTATGTTCAGATAGAATTGAACACTCAATACATGGCTGAAAAGCTGCCTGGAGGAGAAGGACC
>NW_010181449.1:0-34960 GCF_000695765.1 Mesitornis unicolor
CGGCTGAGCGGTGGTCAGGTGTCTGCAGTCAAACCCCAGACGAACACTCGGGCGCCGGGGCCGTGTCAGGTAAACGACGCCGCCGCCGCCTGCCTTTCGCTGTGCGGTGTTGCTCTGGAGGCGGCGGCGGGGCCCTCCCACGGGGAGGGGGTGGCTAGCGGCCCCGCCGGCGATTCCCCAGGCAAAGCCCTGAGCCTCTGTCCTGGAAAGCACATGTGGACGCACGCGCGGAAACCTGTGTGCTGAACTTTTTCTGCAAATGGTTAAGATTGGTGCTGGGGGGTATATCTTAAGTTTTATTTTCAGAGACTTCTTTCTGTCAAAACTGAAGAGAATAATCTCGAGCATCTGCTATGTATTTTAATACCGATGATAAATACGTGTTTGATGTGGATACTTCAGTAAGTGGGACGTACACAACTTGGATACCCTTACTGGCTTTGATTTATTAGTCCCACCAGATCAGGTGTGCAGGGAAAATGTTCTGTTGCTACACTGAGCTGTGTGAATTCAACAAGACACTTTCATGTTAAGGGTCCCTATAAAATATGTTTAGATTCAAATGTGATATTCTGACAGGAGATGAGTTGTGCTATTTACAAGACAAATTTCTGTGACTTAAAACGCCTTGTGAAATGAAATTTTCATGCTAAAACATAGTCAGATGTGTTTTATAAGTACTCTTGGGAATAAAGCAAAACATAAGGATCAAATACTGGACTTGGAAAAAGTATCATTTTGGTTGAGTCATTTACCGTGCAACTGTGTACAGGCATGCAATAAGATCTTGTCAGCAAAAGCTTCCACTTTGGCTACAGTGTAGTCTGTAAAGCAAACTACAAAAGTTCAACAATTTGAAGAAAGAAGCAAGCAGGAGAGCTCCAAAGCCATTACAAATACCTTGGGATTTGAAAACTATAGGTAGTTGATTTATTAATGGAAATTTCTATTTTCACATTAGCTGTACTTTTTTTTCTGGGTTTTGTAACCCTTCTTTACACATCTACAAAAACTAATTTTTAAATTTGTGCAGGGTTTTAACAAATGCCCAGATGAGGAATTTAATTTGCCATTTGTAATGAGTACACCGAACCGCGGTGAGATCACTGATTCAGGTAAGACTAGAATGAGCATTTACCTTGCACGTTCTTTTAAAATTTTTTAATATCACTGATGCTTTTTGTGAGTAGTTGAACAATTTCACAGCTGTAACACTGTTAGATACAGTTCCACTGTTATTTTGTTAGAAATACATTGATGAAAATCTCTTTGTATTTCAGATGCAATTTCACAGCAAGGAAAACTTTGCTCTGAGGTAGATGAAGAGGTCAGCTAAGTATAAACTCTGCATATTTAATTTTGTAGAGCCTTGTAATTTGTTCCCAAGACAGTGCCTAAAGCACTATTCAGTAGATACTTCAGGGCTAAAGGAAGTAGTCAAAAGGGTGTAATAATTTTCTGTCTCCTGTTTAGAGCTGAATCGCTTAGAGGACGTATTTGTGATTCAGTGAGCATGTCTAGAGATAAACCTTTAAATATTAAGGTGATTTCCAAGTGGTTGTTTTTTGTTGGTGGTGGGGTTTGTTGGGGTTTTTTAAAAGTGCATGGGGAGTCTGGGTGCTTTAATCAGAAAAAAGATATAGGCACTTAAATATTTTTGTGAAACTGGTTCTGAATAGTCTGTTAAAAGGCAGAAGGATTGAAATCAGAAAAACGGAGAATTTAAAAAAAATTTGGAAAATTGAATAAACTATCCTAATTACCTTGTTTGGCTTTATTTTATCTAAAGCAATGAATGTAGTGCAGTGGTTTCCTCAAGCATTTGATTCTTCTCATGGTGTCTTCACCAATGTTTTTCTGCTTTAGTATAGCTCAGTAAAGCTATTTTTTTTTTCTGGTGGTAACTTCCTGCACTTCCCAGGTATGAAATGCTGTCTGCTGCAACAAAATGGAACATTTCTTGCTATCCCCCTAATGATTTTCATATCCCTGAGGACTAAGTTTCTTTTAGCCCTAGCAGCTGTTAAAGTACAGTCAGGACTATAATGATACCATGACACAGGCAAACCAAGGATAGTGTTAGGTGACATCATACCTAAAACAAACTGCAGACCTACCTTGCGGCCTCCTGTACTGCCCTTACATGCCTAAATGCTGGTCAAGTGCTGCTTGTGCAGTGCTTTAAAGGTGTTCTAAGAGCGCAGGGTTGTTTGCTTTTTCTTTCTGCTTTGTGTATGAGTTAACTGCAAAAACATACCACAGGTAGTCTTGGACAAGATCTCTCAAGCTGCTTTTACTTACCTCAGCAGTATCTGTCAGAATAAGAGGAGGGAAATGGTGTGAAGAACCTAAAGGAGGGAATCTTGGTTCTACTGATAATTCTATCAAAATTTTTATTGTCTTTTGGTGGAGTGCAGTTATCCATATCTTTCAGGCTATCTCTTCAGCGGTCACTGTATCTGAAGGCAGTGTGTATTTTTCACTTGTGTTTGTGTCTGTTATTTGTTTTGTAATGTCTGTTGATACATATACAGTGGACACACAAAGTTTAAACTTTGGTTCTTGATTGTATATAAGCTTGTGTCACCATCAGTGGAAAAAATTTACTCTTGTGGTATTTCTAAGAGATAAATATGTATCTAAAACCATTATTAATTAAATAGCATTTGATATTAAATTGTGGAACCTCTTTTGATAGAATATAGAAACAGTGAATGAATTGTATTCAAAACTCTACAAAGAGGCTGAGAAGATCAAGCAGTGGAAACTAACTGTAGAATCCGAACTAAAGCAGAAAGAAAGAAAACTGCAAGAAAATAGAAAGATTATTGAAGCACAGCGTAAAGCCATTCAAGAATTGCAGGCCAGTATTGCACAATATACATTGAATGTGTAAAGTAAAGAGAAAGTTCCTCCTGAGTTGATATGAAAATAATCATACAATTAAATATTAAAGAATATTGCAGAGGTTGAAGAAATTTTGAACTGTTAACATTATGACTTCGAAGAAGCCATTTGGCTAGATACTAATGACCTGGCTCTAGTGGCTCTACTGTTAAAGGAAAAAGTAACGTTTTGTTTTGTAAAAATAGTTTTCCTCTTTCTGTGTGCATTCCGCCTTTGTGTTATTTACATACATATCATACTGTGGGTATGCAGAAATCTATTAAAGACTGAATAAGCTTTAATCCTCCTGGTACGTGTAAAGTATGCTCGTGCATAGTTCTGTAGTCAGCACATAGAAGAAGTAGTGCACTCTGCTTTTTCCAAGTTTCTTAACTCGCTGGTAGTGACGGACAGCTTTGTGACTGAAATAGATATTTCAAACAATTTATTGGTTCCTTTCTGTTGTTTGTTTGCGTTGACTGATAACCTGGGTCATCTTTGATTCTTTCACTTTTGCCTTGAGAAAATGGTTATTCTGAGAAGTGCACACGTGTGTGGATGTTTGTATCAGTAACATACCTGTAAGTGTTTCAGTTGCTGGTAAATTATTGCTTATTACGGCTTTCATGCAAGCTTTCAGAAAAGATGTTCCGTCTTCTGACACAGAAAATTACTTTTTCATGTGAGATTTGAGAAGTGAATGTGTATGTCTAGTGTGTTTTTCAATAACAGTGTGTTTTCGTGTTTGTTCCCTGTGAAATTAGTTTGAAAATGAAAAACTAAGTTTAAAACTGGAAGATGAGATATGTGAAAATAAAGATCTCTTAAAAGAGTAAGTAATGCAGTCAAATATATTTTTGTGAAAGAAAAAAAAAGGTTTTTGTGTTGCAAACTGTATTAGTATGGAAATTTACTTATATCTTTTAAACTGTCAAGGTCATCAGGGCATTTGCATTGTTACTACTTAGGTATGCAAAGTACCATATTACAGTACACGTTACTAAAGTATATACTACAGTATTTTTTTTCCTCCTCTTTTAGAAACAGCGCTTCAAGGCATCTCTGTAATCTGCTCAAGGAAACCTGTACTCACTTCACAGAGAAGTCCACCAAATGTAAATGCTATTTAAATTTTATTTTATGGAAGTAAATGTACTTCTAGTTTTCTCTGAATTCACATAGGAAGAAAGCTATCATTCTGTTCCAAATACATTCTCGGGTTGAGGTAAACTGTATACGTCTCTGCATCAGAGTGAAATTAGAAGTGAAGCCATTGGTCTGATAGAGGTATGTTCTGTAATGCTAAATCCAGAGGTTTCCTGATGTCACTATGGTTGTCTGAACACTGATACAGGATTTGGGCAGTATAAGCAGCCCTGATGAGCCACTAGCAGCCACTCCAGAGGAGTACGGGTCTCCTGAAGTCTTGGCAATCCATTGTTTTTCAGTCCTGTCTAGATACCTTGAATATGCTCAGACATGTGAAGTGGCACTTCATGCCTGTATTTAGGCAGTAGAATCTGCTCTAGTTTCCTTTTCCAGCTCTCAAACAGATTTCCCAAGTTGGTGTTACCCTGTTCAGAGCAGTGACAGATTCATGGGGGAAAAGGGTCCAAACCCCAAGACACTATGAGTAACTAGCATTCTTCTCACTAAGTTGCCCAAGCCAGGACAGCTGGATAGCTTAACAAAGTTTAAATTCTTAAAGTTTTAAAATATGTTATTGTCTTGGAATTTTTATTCTATATGAAATTCAGAATTGTTATTATAATCTTTAAAATTTTACTAACTTGATCCTGCATACTTGAGAAGTGTCCTTTTTGGCCTTGCATCTAAAAACATGTGTATAGATGTACTGTACTTCTTTGATAGCTGTGTTTCTTACTGTTCTATATTTGTTAGGGAAAAATAATATCAATTACAAAAATGAAAGAAAAAGGAAAAAGATGGACTGTTGTTACAATTCTATAATGATAGTTCTGTGGTCATGGGTATCTCTGATGGGAAGAAATTCAGCACTGAACCTTGTATTACAGTTTTAAAAATACTAGCATTTTTGATACATTGATAGCAGCATTTATACTATCAAAACTAATATATAAATTGATCAAAATATACACTATTCAAGGAAAAGTGAGATTGAGAACAAAATGTGAAAAGCTGAGCTTGCTTGATGTGTCAATGGAATGCACTTTTTCTCCAGATTATATAATGTTTGCACTCTTTTTCGTAATGATTTTTTAAAATAAGAGCCTATAGGTCCTTTTAAAATTAATTATGCTCTTTAAGCATCAGGGCTTGGTCAGCTGGCGTTCTTTTTCAAATGGAAAACTTTATGGTACATTCTTACTTTGATAGATGAACATGAAAGAGAAGAAACAAGACAACTATATGAGGAACTTAATAACAATGTTGAAGTAAGTGATGTAGCTTGTTAAAAGGCTGAGGTGTGATCCGAGTTCCATGGTTGTGTTGAGATATCTGGGTTATGTCCATATGTTGAGATGCTATTTATGCAAAGAATATTCTCTGATAAAAGTGATTAGAACTGTCATGTGTGATGCAGGAAGTCAGGTTTTCAGTCTCTTTTCAAGAAGTGTTTTTGTATTGTATAGGGAACAGTCCCTGGATAAAGCACAACTGTGTTTGCTATGTAGATCCATGTGATCTGTGTGATTTTTATGGCCTGCTTAGTGTTGGATGACTGCCATAACTTCTGTCTTTTTTTATTTTTTGGTACTCCATTTCACCTTTCTGGTGACTTCACAGAAAGCTATGGTTGGAAGCATCCTCTGGAAACCTTTCCCTGATAAAAGCAGGGTCAGCTAGAGCAGGTTGTGTAGGGCTGTGTTCAGTCAGGTCTGGGGGTCAGGTATATTAGCGTTATTCCATCAGGTAATTTTATTTAGTGTAAAGTGCAATATAAAATAAAGATGAATGAAGAAAATTAATTTCAGTTTTGAGTGTGACACACAACAACAAAATTCATTATGGAGATTGATTTTGTGTGGAATAAGACGTATAAGGTATGAATATTCCTTGACTTAAAGAGGATTTTTACCTTTTTAATTTGTAAAAGAAGTGCAGTCTTGCCAAGTAAATGAATTAATAATTTTTATTATTAATTATTCCAATGTGGAAGATAACACTCTGGTATATTTATAATAGAGAAATGCAAGGTATCATTGTTTGGGACTGAGGAACTTGATACTAAGCAGTCAGAGAGTACATGGTATAATGGTTAAATATTAATTATAGGTTGTAGCAACTAAGAAAAGCACAACCCCTCTGTTGTGTTAGGGATTTACAAACATGAACCAGTAAAAATATTTCATCCTTGAAATTGTTCAGATGTTGAGTATGGAAATACTTAAACTTCCAACTTTCAGTAATTGTAACATTCTGTTAACTCAGAATATGTTGATGCTCTGAATTTTGGTTTTAACAAAATTGCTCCTAAAAATATGAACAAGCTTGTAATACTGTTAGTTTATAAACCATAAACGTGATTCTTCATTACTGAAGTACTTAGTTTTATATGAACATATATGTTGAATTTTATTTTTAGAGAATGATAATGGCATTTGAAGATCTTCGTGTGCAAGCAGAGAACACCAGACTGGAAATGTGTTTTAAATGTGAGATTTCTGTTTATTGTGTTTATGCTACAGGTTTAACAATTTTGTCCTTCATAGATTTTTATTGTGTGCAGTTTCAGGCCAGAAAGATAGGAAATGCTACAATGGTGAACTGTTGAACACTGTGACAGTCTGGACCCTCTGTTATTCATGCTGCCTGCTACTAAATGCCTGGGACCTTTAATTGTTTTTGCCCTGAGTCAGATTCAGACCTTTATTTTTCAAATAGCCAAATTTTGTCTGTGAAGTGCATTCTAGAGATCGCTACTTATTTTATGTAGTTGGTTTATTTAAATGATAATGCATGAGTGTATAGCTACAGAAGTTTTAATTGCCATATTTACACTAATATGTGCTGGTTTCATATTTTTACATGTGCTTTTCTATTAGTTTCTTATAAAAAACAATACATGAAATAATGGACTAATTCTGTGGAAAGCTGGCACAAAAAATTAATTTGTCTGATTAGAAAATAATTTCAAACATGACCTCAACAAATTACTCTTTAGGATAAAAATTGCTGGTGGTTTTTTTTTTTACAATTATAACTAATATTAAACTGGAAATTACATTTAACTTGGAATATATTTTAGCTAGTTTATTAATTATGGATTTTACTGTATCTCAAAAGTAAAAGAAGAAGCAGAAAAAGTGGACAAGTTTGAAAAAGAGTGCAAACTGGAAGTCAGTATGAAGGAAAAACAGGTTTGCTCAGTTTTACAGTCATTATTTTTGAAATTAATATTGCAAATTCTTTAGTATTTGAACTCTGTTTTACTTTTGTGACTTACTGATATGTCAACTGATAATAATTACTTTAAAAGTACTTAGTTGTAAAATATTTGTATTCTGGAAGGATGGAAATTAACGTTGTAGATGACCTTTTGATGGTATGTTACTTCTATGTTATTTATTTGGAACAAAATGTGAATTAGGCTGCTGTATCATAACAAGGGACATCTAAGTGACAGGATTTAAAGCACCATATTTCTGTTCTCTGTACATACGCTTGCCTTTATAAAAATGGCTTGTGGAGAAGCACTAAAAGAGCAAAGCAGTCATCACTCCTCATAGATAAGAAAGGTATAGTTCATACCTGTTAAGAAGGAAAGTGGGAAGAAGGATTATAATGCATATCAGACCACAGGCTGGTAAGAGAGTTGAGGTTGGTTCTTTGTAGTGGTGGTGAGGTAGCCATAATGAAAGACTGATTAAACTGAAGAAATTGTGGTAAGAGTTTTTAGTTTATAAGCAGGATTCTGAGAAGCAGAGCATCCATCTGTATCTGGAGGGTCAGGGGTTGTTCTTTCTGAGGATGGATGTGACATTGCAGACGGGGCAAGGAGTGTTTCTGGGCATCAGTGAAAAGGACAAAAATAACAGCTGCAGCTGTGTTTAAGTCAGATTCTGCTAACTTTAGTGATGTTCCAGTACCTTTAGTCTGTTGGAATTCATGTTTTGATTTTGAACTGAAGAGCTTGTTCATCTAGAGTAATATGACTTGATCAATATTTGGCTGAGACAGACCACCTTATTTAACTTGAATGACAGCAGTATGTATGCTAATCATACATTGTGCACAAATGAGAAGCTCTCCTTTTTTTCTAGACTTCATTATGATGTTGGTTTAATTTTGTTAGATTTCAGTTCTTACCATACAGAGTGATGAAAAAGATGATATTATAAGAGACATCAAGACGCAGCTGCAGGAATCAGAAAATAGGATTGCTGACTTGTTAGAAGCAAAAAGTAAGAGTTCTCTCAGCAGTGTTAAAATCTAATTGATTATAGGAAACAGGATCGTGATAATTTTACCCTGTTACTTAGGTGCCATCGAGGAAACTTTTCAGAACTTGATTTTCAGTATTTTTAATCCATTTCTATTACCTGCATCATCTACTGTAAATATTTTGTATCTTTTCTCTTTAGAACTGAGGGAGTTTTCAGCCCCCTCCTCCCCTGTGGAGTAGAGAGGAAGGTTTTAGTGTCATTTTTATGTCATACAAATAAGTGGCTGCATTTTGTTTCTAAATATATGTAATTTTACATTTTGGTTATTGTTACTTAATAAGTTGAATTATCGTCTTGCAGGCTTTTTCCTTTACAATGACATGAGTATATTATGTAACTTGACTAAGTTGTAGTTATGTATTTTTGTGTAAAATAGAAATGCAAGCATTTTTTAGTAAATATTCTGTTTTTCTTAAATGTAAGCATATATCCTTCTGCTTAGGACAGGAAGGAGAAATGTTAAAGGAATCTCAGATCAATCAAGAACATTTGAGGGCAGAACTGGAAGAGGCCAAAGTTGCATTGCAAAAAACAGAGGTACAGCTTGCTTACAAATTTTCAGTATAAATAGATTAGATGAGTAATTGCATAAATAATTACTGTAGGGAATAATTGTATGTGTTTTGTATTTAGAATTATAATTTATAATTTTAGAAATTATACAAATTTTGTAGGTTACTCAGAAGAGCTTAGAAACTGAATTGCAGACTACAGTGAAAGCACTAACTCAGGTCACTGGAGAAAAAGAAGCACAAGTGGAAGAATGTAAAAAAACTGAGGCTTTGTATGCATCCCTGAGAGAGGAGTTTGAGACTTCGATTTCCAATTTGAAAAGCTTGCTGCAAAAAGAGCAAAATAGGTAAATTAACATTTTTAATTCAAGAAACGGTGAATTTGGGTATATGGCATTAAGATGTCTTTTAAGTAGCTGCAGTTTATGACAAATCCAAGATCAAACAGATACGAACCTGACATTTTTTTACATGCTGATCTAACTGCAGAGAATCTAATGTAATTTTTCAGTTGTGCTGGTTGGTATGGGTCTAAGAAAGCAAATTTTTGCACCACTCCCAACGTGACTTTCATAATTCTATTTTTAAGGAATAAAGCTTCACGTATGAATATATTTGCTTACTTTTGTCTGCTGCTCTGAAGTTATAAAAGTGAAATTTGATACATGTTGCAGGCAGATAAATCGCCTGTCTGTTGAAAGGCAAATGTTCTTAAAATGCTTGTGGTACGACTTCATCTTATTGTCCCTTAAGTTTAAAATGCAGGGCTTTGAACGATACAATATTTTTTTTAATTACCATTTTCTTAGATTGGAGAAATATGAAGATGAATCAAAGCAACTTACCTTGGAGCTCAGAAATAAGTCTGCTGAACTGGGTAAGACCTGTAGAAGGAAAGAAAACAGACTAGATGGTAATAAAAATGTTTTCTGCTGTTCTCTGAAAATAGACTGTCCAGATTTTTCTCTGGAAAAATGCAGATGCATCAATACTTGGAAATTACTCCTTTGTAAACATTCTTACAGTCTGTGCTTTATTTGAAGCCATAGTTATGGAAAACATACTAGGCTCTGAATTTTAAGATGAATTATTAATTTATCTTCAGATACTTATTTGCTGATGTCTTCCTGAATTCTTTCAACTCTACTTTTAGATTAAGTCATAATTTAGGTTATAATTTAGCTTTACAATTTCTGAATTTAATCCAAAAAGATTTGGAAATTGGGTACTGCAAAGGAATAAATGCTTTATACTGCCTGCTAATTATGTTAAATTATTTGTTCAATTAATTTTACATTACATGTGCTGTAGAAGAGATGACTAAACTAAAATGTGACAAAGAAATGCAAGTTGAAGAGCTGTCAGAAACACTGGTAAATAAATGTTCACTTTGTTAGTCTTGTGGCATTTACTTGTCCTGTGTGTCTCTTGCTATTTAAGCATCTTACAAGCACTATCTAATCTGCCTTAATGTTGCTACTAAACCTTCTTACCTGTCTTTTAGATGATATCAGAGTTTTCTTTGAACGACTGGATTTTTTTTCACTGGTTTTCTTGTTGTGTTCTGCTTTGTTTTGGTTTTTCTTGTCAACAATTCCAGTCACTTCCTTCTTCATTCACACCTAGTTAAATGTCATTCCCTCTGGACATACAGAGCTTCCATTTTTAGTTATGTCTAGTACTTACTCTTTCCTCATTTTGAACCTTTCTGAAAAATACTTTTGTGTGTGTGTGTGTGATGAACGTTAGCTCAGTGTTTGTGAAGAACTTCAGCTCAAACCTTGTGAGCACCATGCCTATCATGTATAAGGCTTAGAGATCAGCTAATTTTCAACAGTAAAGATAATTCCTTGAGTGATTTGCTTTCTTCATAATAATATTCTAAAAATTCAGCATTGTAAAGGTGTACCCCGTTTTGGTCTTTAAAGGATAACCAAGGCAGTGGAATTTCTGAAAATGTCGTGTGACAAAAACAAAGCAACCAACAAGCAGTTTCATAAGTTTATTACTTCACAAATCTGTTGTGATTATTTTGCTGGTTTTGTGGTGTTAGTTATGGTGAGGTATGCTCCATACTGCAGCATTTAGAAAGCATTGTGTACTGTGTTGATGCATGTCCCTTTTCAGAGAAAACATTTAAGAGCCTGCAGAAAGGTCTTTTGGGTTGTAACATCTTGTTCCATGTATTCCCATTATCCTGGGGTCCTTTTCTTACTTATGGGGAAGTTTCCTGAGGTAATGAGCTCTGTTCTCTGTGAACGCTACTGAACTGTGACACAGGCCCATCTTCTGTTACAGAAGTCTAAGCTATATGAAGTGCACACATCCAGGATTATTTTAGTTATGATCTTGTGTTTGCAAGTCTAACAAGAAGCTGCATCAGCTAAAGTAGGATAGTGTGAAACCAGGTTTGCGTTTTACCACATATGTTTGATCCTTAAATGCTGTGCATTGAATTTTCTAAACTGAGTTTCATGAATGTTCTTAAACAGGGAAGAGCTGAAGGACTTCTAGTGAAGAAGAAAGATCTTGAGGCTACTGTAGAAAATTTGCAGGAGAGAGAAAAAGAAATGAAGAATGCTCTGCAAATTAGAGAGGTCTGAATGTTTTTATAAATAGTTAAGTTACATGTTATCACTTGTATATAAGAACATAAGAAATATATAGACCAGTGCTCCACCCAATGCACTGCTCTGCTCATGACAGTGGCTGTAGCTGTTCCGCAGTAGAGGAGCTTGACTCTGATCTGTGGTCTATTCCCATTACATTTCTACAGTAGGGACACATTCCTGTCAGTTGCTGTTGCTATCAGTTTATGGAGTTGTTCACTTGTCATCTGTTTTTGAACCTCCTCATACTATTTGCCTTCACAACCTTCTGTGATAAGAAATTTCAGCAGTTCATTATGTGCTGTGCTTAGACTAATCTCTCTCTCCCTTCTCTCTCCCTCCTTCTTTTCCCACCCCATGAACTACCTGCCAGTGCCTGTGGTATCAGTGTATCACCAATTATTTGGTGAAAACATATTCAAAGCATGTATATCTTATAAACTATTACAGGGCTTGTGTTATCTTTTAATGGCAGCAGATTTGAGGGAAGAGTTTTGCTCTGGAATGCATCCAATGTGTGTTTCTTCTATCACATGGTACTGGAATTCTGTGATTTTTTTTGTTTGTTTTATTTAGGTGAATGCAAAAGCTTATAATGGCTGAAGCAAATGTCTTTATTTAACATAATGTCCAAGGAAAGCTCATTTTGTCAGTAATTTGGCAGACTAGTTAGACTTACAATAGGGGACACACGTAGCATTCGTATCAGAGGCATTACTTCCACATCACACCAGAGATGTAAACACACAGTCTGGCTAATTTAATGGCATGTATGCAGTTTTGTTTCATCTTAAAGCTTTGTGAAATGAGTTCGTTTCTGATAGCTTTCATGACTTGTAGTTTATGTATGTGTACTCAAAACGCTTTCTGTTTCTTCTGCAGAAAGAAATCCATGATTTGAAAGTACAGCTGACTAGTACAGCTGAAAAGGAAGAAAATTCTTTAAAACAGCTTATGACACTGAATACAGATCTTGAACGAGAGGCGTATGATAATTTTTGAAAATACAGTATTAATTTAATTTTTGATACATAAATATACAATGAAAATTAATATAATGAAAATTTTGAACCTATGTACACAGTATCACATTGTTATATACTTATATTTATAAATTATATTTTCTGTATTTATGTGTATGTAATTGTTACATATCTGTGACTTAGTTGGGTTAACATGAAGAGAAAGTTTCTGAATTCATTGTTAACCCTTCCCTGAGCTGGATATTGAACTACATTGTCTTCAACAACCATTATATGAAAGCTGACTCTTTATTTCCTCCTCCTACTGTTGCCTTTTAGCATCACTGTAACTTTGCTGCAAAGCTTAAGTTTGTAGATACAGGCCTGGACTTTTTTCAGCGTGAAGTAACATTTTGTAATGGATAATTTTAACTTAAAAGGGAATTTCAAAATACTGTTCTTACTTCTCTTTACCATTTTATTTTACTTCAGGCTAAAGAATGAACAACTAACAATGCGTATCAATAAGCTTTTATTAGAAAAAGAACAAATAGCACAAGAGAAAAGTGGTATGGTTATAGAACTGAAGAAACTGCAAGAAATTCATGAGGCAAGTTGTAAACTTCCAGCAGTTTTTAAAAGACAACCCAGTAAACTGCAGCATGATGTGGTTCTGTATCAGAGTATCTGAACTGTTTTTCATGTTTAAAATACACAGGAAGTGCAGTTACCCTTGTAAATAAGGCAGGTCAAGATACTGCTTAAGATGTCTTTGAATTTTTTAAGATGTCACTTTGAATTTTATTCATTTTACTTCCATGGGTCTTTATTTAGGATAGTAGAAAAAAAGAAGAAAATACAAAGCAGTTAGTTGAAAACCTGGAAGAAGCAAATGGCCAGCTAAGGCAAGTGAAAACAAAAAACCCAAATATAAATATTATTAAAGGGAGTAGACTTGACTCCTTCAGAGTTAATCTAAATGTTGTGTTCATATGCTGCTTTCTGTGATTTTTAGATTAATGCTTTTTTAGGTTATATAGCTAAACAGAAACTAGTATTGATGTTGGTCACGTAGAAGTTTCTACAAGTAGTGGTACTGCTACTGGAACAATTTTTGCTATACCTTTGTGTTACATGTAGATAGATGTGTTAGGATATAACAAATTAGAATATATTTTGCTCAGGTAAGGAGAACATTTTTCCATACTTGAATGTATGTACAGGTCAAACATTAACTTACCAGTCACTGTGCATCGCTTTGAGAACATTTTCATTGAACAGCTTATGAAGTTCTCACCAGTATTAGCAGCTCTGTTTAGAGAATAAAGTATGGGTTTATTTAGCATTAGTGAAAAGAAGGTGAAGTTATTAAGTAAATATTTACTAATGCTTGTTATTTTGGTATTTAGAAATGAACTAGAGTCTTTGAAGAAGATGGCAAAGGAAAGTGAAGAGATAAAAAGTAAACTGGATGAAAGAGAAGAAAATGTATGCTATATCATGTAAATCTGTGACATAACCTGTAGGATAAAACGGAAGTGTAAAACTTCCTTGCTGAGCCTTTTTATTTTAAAATACAAGGACCTTCACTGGGATGTTTATTCTTTACATGGAGGCTTGAGAGTCCAAATTTGTTAGATTTCAGGCAGAGAATCCCCTTTTTTAAAATTTCCATATACCCACTCAGTGATGGATGGAGTAGAGATTAGCTTTCAGTAGGTAATGTGAGTTCGAGTTTAAAAATTTTAAATATTTTTGTTTTCTTGCTGTAGTTTCAAAGCACACTTTTTTTTTTACATGTTAATGTTTCAGAAGTTTATTGTAAAAGTCAAAGAAGATATTCAGGGCTTGGGATGATAGGTTAGTTATTTTTTCACAAATACAAAATAGGGAATAAGTTTAACCGTAATTTTTGAGGGAGTTGCTTTGAAATTGTAATATAGTAATTAATAGCAATTCTGCCACTAGGCCTTTATCTTCTGTAGGATAGTACAAAAATTCTGATATGATGACTAGATTTACAACTATGATTCCAGGCTAAGAGTATTGAAAATGAAATTTCAAGAAAGGAAAAGCAGTTGAAGATTCTAGAAAATAAGGTATGAAAATTCATTTTTTCATGGACTGTAAAGAACTTCATACAAGATTATTTTTTAAATTGCAAAGTTACTTTTTTTTTTTCTTTCTAAGCTCTGCAACCACTGAAGAACAACAGTTCACTGCTATTAATGATGATACTGGGCTAGCAAAATTCTTGTAGTGCTTTGTGGTTAAAACTCCAATCATTGTAACAAGTTAGCGTGTGTTTCAGTCCCACTGGAATTATTCAGAGTTGTGCAAGTGCATGTTTAATAAGGGTAACAGTAATCTCTAACAGTGAGTAATTTTTTTAGGAGTTTATTAATGTTTGAAATATCTCTTTTAGTTGAATAATTTAAAGAAACAGGTGGAAAATAAGACCAAATGCATTGAAGAGTTGCAACAGGAGGTATGTACGTTTTTTTAAAAGTCACAAATACATAAAACAAGGTATTCTGTGGTAACAGTTCTCAACAGTTTGTCTGGTGTGATATCTGTAGAGATACCCTTTCTTATCCTTACTCTGAGCAAATTAAGGAGTCACTTTTGGAATTGCTTTATTTCACAGAATCACAGAATCGCTTGTTTGGAAAAGACCTCTGAGATCATCACGTCCAACCGCTCCTGTCTACCCCCTAAACCATATCCCTAAGTACCTCGTCTACCCACTCTTTAAATACATCCAGGGATGGTGACTCCACCACCTCCCTGGGCAGCCTGTTCCAGCTTCTGACGACCCTCTCAGGAAAGAACTTCCTCCTTCTCTCTAACCTGAACCTCCCTTGGCACAGCTTGGTGCCATTTCCCCTTGTTCTATTCTCCATCAGCTGGGAGAAGAGACCAGCACCCACCTCTCCACAAGCTCCCTTGAGGCAGTTGTAGGTGGTGATGAGGTCTCCCCTCAGCCTTCTCTTCTCCAGGCTAAACAAGCCCAGTTCCCTCAGCCGCTCCTCATCAGGCTTGTTCTCCAGACCCCTCACCATCCTTGTGGCTCTTCTCTGAACACGCTCCAGGATCTCAACATCCTTCTTATACTGAGGGGCCCAGAACTATAAAACTATCCTTCCATTTGAAAAATGTAATTACAGAAATAATATTTTTAATAAACTTTAACCATTTTCATTTAGTACATAGGTCATTATTTCAAGTATATCAATGATACCATATCAGTTACAAATAATAGAAAAAAATCATACATTAGGACAAATTGTTAATAACCATACTGTAATAATATTTATATTGTATTTTTTGTCATGACATCAGCACATTTTCTTCCCACTCTCCACCCTCTTTTGTTGTTCTCTGTCACCAATGAGGAGGAGTCTTTTGTAAAGTCATGAAGCAATAGGATTATTAAAGTACTTGAGCACTTGTTTGGAGAATTGATCTAGAACCTGAACTGCACAACAAAAGAGTTATTTGCTTGCTGAAAGCTGGAAATTTGAAGATTGCAACCTACGTGCAGTTAAATCATTACATAATTCTACTATCTTATGAAAGTATGGTGGTTTTGCTTTAACAGAATAAGGTGCTGAAAAAGAAGATGTCTGCAGAAAGCAAGAAAACAAGTATTTATGAAGGGAAGGTAGGTGTTAGTAACCTCACGTACAAGATGAGGGTAAAGCCCAAAGACTGAATGTTTTAAGTCCCAGTGTAACTAACGATAATAAATGTTAGGCGTGTTCTTAATTGTTTTGTGGATCTGGGGCACAGATTTTACAGGAATGAGCTCATAATTTTTGGAAGATGCTCTGATTTTTAAACATTGGACACTGAACTATCAGATATTTGTAAGAGTTGGACATCACATCTCAAGGAATTATGTTCCTGAGTAGTCCTTTTATTTTTTAGTTGTTAGTGTACTGAACGTTATTCACTAATGCCACTCCACTGAAACAGAAAAGCATTTAAAGTATAGAAATAGATCTATTACTCACTTCACGCAGTTCTTTTACTGTGTTCTGCAGTGCCAAGTCCCTGATAAGAATATTGTGTCCAGTTGTGAGTACCACAATTCGAGAAGATGTAGACTGTTTTGAGGGTATTCTTTTGAGAAACTTAAAAGGAAAAACTAATAAAAATGCAGTTGAGAAGAAAACATACCATAAACCAGTAAAAACCTTAAATATATTTGAGGGAAGAAATAAAATCTCCATCTGTATCTTTTCTTCGAAGAATTCACAGCATTTAGGGTGACTGCTTATGAATAGACTCTCTTTGTTTCATACCAAAATCTCATTAATATTAGCATCTAAAAGGAATCAGTCTTTTTAACAAGGAAATTAAATTCTGAAAATCAACTACTTCTAAAGAAACTTTCTCTTCACTTTCCTACCTCACACGCCACGCCAGCAATACTAAAGAGTCTTTAGTACAAAAGGCAGATCAGTGTCAGGTTGCTAATGGGTGGTTATTCCCTTAGACTGGAATGACTCCTTGTGGTTGACTGGCCTCTGGCTTTGGGATTGCTCTATTGGTTGGGGTGACAAAATTTCCATGAGCTGTCTGGGCACATTGTGCTGCTGCTGCCATTGTTTCTATGAGTATTTTCTAACTCACTTCAGGCCAAAGTTTAACTCCTTATGAAAAAACCTGACCATTAAATAGGAGATAGTTTAACCATGTACCTGAACAGTAACAGGGTGGTTCTCTTCAAAAATAAGAGGGAAAAAAAAATCATTGGCATATTTATTCTTGAACAAATAACAGCAATAATTCTGTATTCTCAAAAGGTGAATAAATTACAGTTAGAGATGGAAAATATGAGCAAGCAACATAAGGAAACAGTTGACAGCTATCAAAAAGACATTGAAACACAAAAAATAAATGAAAATAAACTTCTTGAAGAGGTGAGAGCTGGTAATTTTTAATGCAACTTTTAATCATTTTTTTGATGTGCAGTAGTTTTATGAAGCTACATCAGCCACATTCCTTGTACTTACGTAGCAGTCTTAGTAACAGAAATGGAACTTCTTGTGTATGCATGTGAGCAAAGCTTTAGAACGTGAGATCCTTAGGTTGAAGTATTTGTATATGTCTTTAAAAATAAGAACCCAGTTAAAAATTCTTTTTGTGAAGATATTGTTCACAGAAATTCTGTTCTTGGTATAAATACAGGATAAGCAAATTAGAGTATAACTTCTCCCATATTAGTATTTTCCTCCTTTTCAAGAGGGGTTGAAATGGTCTTGTGCTGTGGAAGAATGGATGTACTTTTAATATGGGTTTATTTCCCTGTTTTAACAATGTGTACAAAGACGTAGGATTTGAAAAACATCTTAAAAGCAAATGAAGACTGCACTAAATGAGACTGTATATACATTTCACCCACAGGGTAAGAAGAAATGTAACCAAGATTAAAAAAAAACAACATTGTTGTTAATTGTTCATGAATTAAATGAAATCTGTTACAGGTAGAAAAGATGAGGTTGCTTGCTGGTGAAGCAACAATAACACAGAGAGAAACTGATATCCGATGTCAACACAAGATAACCGAAATGGTGGCACTTATGGAAAAACACAAGGTGAGAGATGTTACCAATTTCTATGACTTGTAGTGTGTGATACCGTGCTAAATAAAAAACTCTAAAACCAGAAAGTAAAACTTCATAATAAAGACCTGAGTCTAGGAAAATGAAGTTGAACATATGCTTGACTTTTCTTCATCTAAAAACAAATTCATCTGCAGATTTTGAAAACACGCCTACTGGCAGATCAATTCCATTTATCTAAATTCCTAGGAATCGTAGCACAATGTGAACTAGTAGCATCTTGGAAAGCCCACTAATGCTTTAGGTAAGATACAGTGGTGGTGTTGGGCTTTTGAAATTGTCCTGTAGACTGCGTTTATTCAAGGTGTTCTATTTGGACGTTGAATAAAGGAGTGTATAGGTTTGTGCTTTGCAGGATTTATTTTATATTCAGGCTTCCTTTGATACCATCTAATCCTACTGCTCTTCAGTATCAGTTTGGGCCTCTTTTTATAAGGAGATTACATTTGACAGATTTTAATTTACATTCCTTACTGTTTAGCAGATAACAATAATAAAAGCAGCTTTGTGCTGGAACACGTACCACTGCCTTGAGATAAAGCGTCAGTGTTGGTTCATAGTGCTTTCTGAATCTTCAGAAGAGCCTTATTTGAAAAAATGAGAGATGTTATAAGACTAGGTAAATCTGTAATGGTAACATTTCAGTCAAATGTTTTGAGTTTGGTGTTTTGGGTTTGTTTTTGTTTCTAACACAGCATCAATATGATAAAATGGTTGAAGAAAAAGATACAGAGTTAAAACTTCGTAAAATAAAAGAGCAAGAACTGTTATCATCGAAAAGATCATTGGTAAGGCATACTCTTCAGCACTAAACTAAATGGAGGGGCTGCTGTCCTTAAGATGTAATATGTATATAAATATAAATAACATAATTATAAATAACATACTTAACATAATTATAAATAACACACTATACTTCCTATTTAATTCTTGGGGTGTCTAAGTGTTTGCTTTAGTGGGACTGAACAGTAAATATCCACCCACTAATTTCTCTTTACTATTGTTTTCTTGCAGATTTTATGTTCATTAAAAAAATCCCAGATGTTTCTAAAAATAAATGGGAGTAGCTGTGCTTTTTCTGTCTACTTTTCCTGATAGTGTGTCATGTTTAACCTCACTGTCTGAATAAGAAACTTTTGTTTTAAGTAGCTGGATTCCACTCCACACCCCCAACCTCCCCATTCTCACAAGTGTTTGAAGTTATTACCTTGAACAGTTCTGGTCAAGTTCGTGTTTCTTAGTTAATACTGCAGCTCTTTATAAAACAAAACAAAACAAAACTTCAAGTCTAGAGTTGCATCTTTTTGTTGTTGTTGTTTTTTCTTCCCTCTTTTCCTTTCTGAGAAGCTCAGCTTTGAGAAGTGTTCTGAGAGCCAACATCCCCTCAAGACTGTCACAAAAGCGTAGTTCTGCAGCATCTACTTAAAGTGCAGTGTTTTTCTGACCTTTCACCTCCCAGAATATTTCTTCACAGAACTAATTTTCAGTTAGGTTTTTCAACAGAAGGAGGTGGGACTCAAGTTTACGTGTTTTGTTTTTATTTTGGTAACTGCTTCTTTGATCATCTGTTACTCTAGTGATTAATCATTCTGCAAATGACTTGTAGATACCTCTCAGCATGCTAGCTTTATGTGTAAGTCAGCTTTTTTGAAAAAGTGGATTTTTCTTTTGTTTATAATGAATATCCCTATTAATTACTGTCTCATTTGGACTGGTTGTTTTTTTTTTTCCAGGTTAAGTATAGTTAAAACTATTTTTATCTAATTGTTTTTAGGAAAGTGAGCTGTCATGTTTGAAAGGGGAACTGTCATCCCTTAAGGAACAACTTAAAGCCGAAATTGAAGAGAAGGTTTTTTGCTTGTTTGTTTTTTATTAAATGTGGCAGTATGGATGACGAGCTTGGCCTGGTCTTATGCACTATAATGCCAGCTGTGAAGTGCACTTTTGATTCTAGGTCTTGCTCTTGCTGTCTGATTTCAAGAGCTTTTCTTTATGCTTATCTGCAGAAATTGAGGAGTTTGCTATATAGTATCCTTCAGCTGGCAGAAGAAATGCAAAATAGATTTAAAGAGACAGCAAAGGAACACTTCAAGAAACAAGAATGGTTTCAGTTTCTGGCAAGAAATAATAACTAGAAAATAAAGCTGTGATACATTTGTATCATATTTTCTCATTAAAAAGGGATGTAATGTTGTGTCTCCTTAGCAGAGACGGCAGAAGTTATATAAGAAATAAAGCTGAATAGAAAAGTAGTGTCTGGAACGCTGCAGTTTGACTAAATCTGGGTCATATATTTGTGAATTTTGTAACAGCATATGATTGTGGACTGTGCTCTGTAATTACACCAAGAAAACTTTCAACAACTAAATTAAAATAAAATATTTACTACTTTTTTCCTAGGAAAATCTTGCAAAACAAGCCCACCAAAATATTGTTCCTGAAAATGAGAAGAAGCACAAGGTAGCTTTAACCTTATCGTTAATTAATTTTAGAATTTGATAATATTTATGCAGTCTAATTGAAATTTCATGATAAGCTATGTACACTCAACAAAAGACATTGAAATACTTTTAATTTAAAACCTTTTTATTTTTAGAAAATACAGACTTATTTTTCTGAGACTCCTAGACCTCATTTAAATCTGGATTTTGCATCTATTAATGTAAAAAATAAAAACTCTGCAAATGATATTCCCATAGAAGTCAACATGATGGAAAAAAAAGTAATGCCACTTTCAGCATCTGCAAAAAGCCCCTTGGGTAGTCCATCATTAAAGGTTTGTAACTTGTAATAGTCAATTGTTTTATTTTTCTGACTGTATTTCTTACTTCCCTGTAGATACCTATTATTTTTGTTGTGAAAAGGTAGATACCAGCAAAAACCCACGTATTCCACAGTGATATTAGAAAGCAGTTTGTGTAACGGCTCCCACTGTCCGTCATTTTTCTTGCTCACTTACTTATTTTGTCTCTTACCATTGATCAGTAATTCCTCTGGAATTAATAATGTCTCTAGATTTCTGTTAATTAGTATTAAAAGAAAAGTGTTACCTGCTTCTAAACTTTAAGGAACAGAAAACAGCTTGTGTAGCTGTAAAAATTATCAAAGTATTTCTGACTGCTTCACAACTGTAAAACCTGTCAGAAGCTCGCTCGTGATGCTTATCACGTATCTTAACAACAGAAACAACTACTGGTTTTGTTATCCTTTCTGAAAGTGGGTTGCATTGTTTTATTGCAATGTTTCTGAGCTTTTCTGGTGAAAGAATATTTAAGTAAAAACAGTCTTGTTCTTCATAGTGCCATCAGTGTCTTTCTGAAAGCTTTTCCCTGCAGTTTGGTTTGTTTACCTTTTTCTTAAATGTGGCTATAGTTTGCATGTAGTGACTGCAGTTCAGAATAACCTCAATTTCTGCAGATAAGCACCAAGGTAGATACAGGGTGCTGTAAAAGTCATTTCTTCCACAGCTTCCTGTTCATTCTCTTTGGATTGGATTTTTTAAAATTTGTTTGGGTCTTTGCCTCACATTTTAGATGGAAAGATAATAGTTTCACAGCATCTCCAGTGTCTTCCTGGATACTCGGTCTGTAAACTGAGTTTGGTTTTAGATTCTGTAATTACCACTGAAAATGCAATTTTAAATGCCATCTTTTTCTTTCTCAGACGTACAGTCTAAAGACTCCTCCCATACATAAGCTTCAAAGTGAAAGCTCAAATCTGCAGTCAGAACAGTGCATAAGGAAAAAGCAAAAAGTGCTTGTACATCTGGATGCTCAGTCAGACAGCTCTGAACACAGTGACCTCCTGGTAAACATCAGAGAACAAATCGTGTTCTTAGGTTCTTTATGCACACTGCTATGCGTAAGACAGTGTATAAAGCATGTGGGATTCTGTATCCAACACCGTGTTTTTATGTGGGTTTTTTTCATTGGTTCTTTCTGAAATTGTATTTATATGTACATAATTAGTAACTAGATGACAGAGTACCACCATACAAAACCAACTATTTGTAATCATTTTTACATTGCTTTTATTGAACTGTTCAGGCTTCATAGTAACATCTTATTTTTTTCATACTCTAATATTCTTAGGGGGAAAGAGAAAATATTTTTAATATAGTGTGATGAAATAACTTTTTTCTTTTGAATTTAAGAGCATAGTCTCAGAGGAAGAAATATTTAAAAAACTGTACAAAGATTATCCTCAAGCTTCACAATTATGTGCCATGACGCCGAAAATGGTAAAGGTACCTTAGCTTTTCTTCAGATCCAAACAGTTAATCAAACTGGTTATAGAAGCTAATGGATGGGTTTATTTTTCCTCTTAGAAACCAACGACATCAAAGGTGAAAACTCCAGGCTCTCTACTGAAATTTACAACCATGAAAAAAATGCGAGAGGCTGGATGGACTGCAGTTTCCAAAATGGACAGGAAAAGAAAAATTAAAGAAGCTGAAAAGCTCTTTACTTAAAATGAAAAAATGGCTGGTGCCCTAGGATTATTTGATTAGTACAACCACGTTATTTCTATTATTGTTTCAGACTTAGTACATTGCTGTGTTTTTCTGTCGTACTCAAAATGTTTATTACTGCATTAATTTCCTTCATACACCCAAATTTTAGAGATACAATACATATAGATACAATACAGTATAGATACATCAACCTGCAGAGCGTTTTCTACATTTCATTCCCTATGCTGTAAGAAGTTGGGAGACACATTAGCCCATCTTTAAATTTAGAAATAACTGCATAGAAAGCTGTTTCAAAAAGAGAAAAGCATGGCATTAGAAATACTGGTTTTAAAGAAAGTTTGTTCTTATAAGTTAACTCTTAAATAATTCACAAAAGGGTATTATTTAGTGAAAGAATTACTGAGACTGTTACAATGCATGCACTTTTACCTGAAGTAGTCTTGCTTTTTTGTGCATTTTAAATGTTGTCAGAACTATCTTTTTCGACTGTTTTGTTTTCAGTAGCTACTATTTCAATATGTTAGAACAGTTTTGAAACTTTTAAAATTGAATTTTCAACAGAATTACTTCAGTTTAAAAAGATTGCAGCTTCATAAGGCATAAAATACGCAGACATCTTTTAAGATTGTAAAAATACGTTAAGATGTCATTAAATTGTTTCTCGAAAATGTGTGGTGTGGGACTAAATGTTGTTGCTTTATGAATTAGAACAGAGACATAAGTCACCAGGCAGCCTTCCTGAGGACTAACATCTTCAACAGATATGCAAACTCCTAATAAGCCAGTTACTGAGCAATCAAAAATAAGAATTCCAGTTGTTTCTGCTTATAATGAGACTTCTACTCTCCAGTCTTCTCAGCTATGGCTCACATAAACTATAATTCTGCAGTCTTGAAGTTAAGATTCAAAATCCACATCCAGCCTGTCCTACTCATTCAAACTTTTACACTGGCACCAGGTTCTTGATTCAGCTCTTCATCTGGTCTGTGGCTTCACCTGAAATGAGCAGGTCTGGCACCAGCAGTTCAAGGAAATGCTTCTGTCCTCTGTGGCGACACCTACCTGAAGCCTGGGTTGTGTGATTTGGCATTAGTGCTTCAAGGATGTTTACTGGTATGGCTGTGAAAAGCTAACAGCGTGGTTTTAGTGTTTCTGATGTCGCTTGACTCATAGCTTTTACATTTTAAAAATGTAGGTGGCAGAATGACAACGAACTTGAGCCTTGTGACATCTAAAGAGTCACAAGCGTGGTGAACGGTGTGACGTGCAACGTGGGCCAGATGTGATGTGGTTGCTGAAGCAGAGGAACTGCTCCTATCCATTCTGATCCTGTCTGCCTACCAGCCGATAGCAGCATTTTGCACCTTGGTTTGATTGCCTTTAGCTGAAATACTGAATGTTACACAGCTTGTTGCTATGGTTTTTCCAGATCCACTCTGTGTCTTTGTGTAGTCTGTTTTCTAAGAAATACATGGTCTTTGGCCTGAACAAAGTACTTTGCCATAAGGTAACAACAAGTGAAGGGGACTGGAAAATGCATAGGTTGAATTCCATTCATTATATTGTCTCACTTTTCTTGTTCAGCAGTGGGTGCATTTGTTTAATCTGCTCTCTCCTCTTCTTCTTTCTTGGGAACAAGTAATAGCTTTCTTTGAATTTACTTCCTGTACAACTGAGTAGCCTTGGGTCTATAGGTTGGAAAATGTGGGTATTAAAAAAAAACAAAAAGAGCCGCTTCAATTTGAATACACATCTCGGTCCTATGTTTAATGCCTGATCTCAAATTTCTGGTGCAGATATTGCTTTTAGTTCAGAATTATTTTTTCTATACGATAAGTAATAACTTTTTAGTACACCTGTTTGTTATGACAGCCTAAAACAAAAGCAGAAGATGGAAAAGCCTAAAAAGTTGAATTGAAAATTCAGTTCCAAGTCTGAGAAGACAAATAATGAGCATTTACTTATTCTAATGCTTGTCTTGGATCTCTCATGAAATATTCAGATGTCAAGTCAGTATCATTTGTCCACTGTGGCTTTACTAAGTGCAGGAAATTTCAAAATCATTAGTTAATTTCATTAGTACAGAGTGGGGATTTACTCAAAAGTTTTAAATGAATGTTCCAGCCTGTTGTAATACTCAGTACTTTAACTTCTATACTGGATAATGCAGAGATTCAGCAAGAGACTTGTACATTGTGGTAGCACTATAAAGAAAGGCCTTCCCCCAGCAAGTGGTCCAAAAATACATCTTTGGTCTGTTTGCTTTGTTGTTAAATGCACAGCATCTTGTAGCAACAGTGTTTTTTATTCCGTACTGTGTCATGACATGGAATACTCTAGAACTGTGGTACACCTTAATGCAATATTACAAGTATTTTAAATCAGACCATAAGGTTATTTGAATAACCTGAGAAAACCCACATTTTGTATCTTACTTATTAAAAAAACCCCAAAGTGACCACTGCCAGAATGTAAAACGACAGTATAAAGTTAGCGTATGCAAGCACTTCCAGGTACAATGTAATTGTCACTCGACACTACTGATAGTTATTTCCAAATGGTACTTAAAATTTTGTTTTGTTTAAAAACCTGCAGGAGCAGCAAGTGCAAAATAGAATGCGGAAAGCAAGAACAGATCATAAGAGATTCAAACTCCTAGGACTCACCCAAGCTTTCAAATGCAGGAGTATCTGGACTCGCAGGTAGCACTGAATAACAGATTCAGCGTCTTCACATGTGCCTGCCCGTTCAGGCTCTGATCCCCTGAAGGGCTGGGTGAAACATGGGAAACATGGGAGTGCTCTGTGGAAACCAGTGCAGCTGCACTGGGGTAGAGATGAGTCAGTGGACCCATATGAGCGCCAGCCTCGCCTGTTCAAAACTAAGCGGGTAATGTGAGAGGACGGGGAGTGTTACGTGTCAGCAGCTGCTGATCTCACTTCACAGTGGCTTTAAAAAGTAGTTTTTCAGAATCAGACACTGTACTGGAAGAATTGCTTTAAACAGTTTTCCTCAAGCATAGGTAAGGAAGATATTAAAATCTTTATTAAAAAGAGACATTTAAAAAATCCTCAGGTATGTGTGATAGTTATTATGAGGACAACTATTTCTAAAACAGTAATAATGTTCCTTTAAATTTCTAAACAAAAAGGATTCTTTTAAAAATGCTACAGGACTTAAATATCTCTAATAAAAAACTCAAAACAGTATAAAACAGTGTTATTCCGAAACCTTTTCTGTCCCTAGATATCAAAGTACTTAATTTAATTTGCGTTGTTTCTACCAGGAGTATCCTGGGGGCAAGAGTTCATTAGGAAAAACGGTCTTCTCTTTTCCTTCCTTAGAGCCATTTTAGATTTTAGTTGCAATCAAAGTGGCTTCCTTACTGGGAGGCATTCACTTTGGCAGACTTCAGTCTGTCCTAGCTGTGGTAGGTGATGCTTCTCCAGGTGGCCATGCACGACCAAAGCCTGAAAGGAGAAACGCAAACACAACCCAGTGTTTGTACCAAGAACACAGCCTAAACATTCTAAAAGTCAATTGTACTTGCATTGTAACAAGTCTCCATACCAGATCTTCATCAGTGAAGATCTTGTCTGATTACCTACTGACTGCTTACCAGATTGCCAGTCGAATCAGAACACTACAACCCCTAGAAACTAAACACGGGCTTTTTCCCATTTAGCAGTTACAATACGGGGTGGGTATAGTCATCCCTGATAATCCCTGCAGAGGCTTCTGGCTTGTCTGTTGTTGTTTGGTTTATTTTTATTTTTTTCCTCAGTATAACGATTGTGTATCTTGGAATAACAGAAATATCTAGCATTTTCCAAAGAAAGGAAACCAAATACGAAGCAGTCTGTCATGTGAACCAAACAGCAAATAGGATTATGAAGTATTTTCAGACCATAAATGGAGATCACTGGCATGTGATATGCAAAGAGAATTGCTGTTTTTATCTGTGGTTGATAGGAAATGCTGCAGCTAATCTTAGGAAAGAAAGAGAAGAAAAAGGGTTCAAGCTATTACAGAGACTTGCAGTAGACAGATAAGCTTTGAAAATTCAGCAGCCTGAATGGTCTGTTTAAATGCAAAACCACTTGTTTCTATGGCAGCATATTAGGATCTTATTTCCTTTTATCAGTGGAGGTCTGCAACAGGATGGAGTTGGAAATAATTCCTCTACCAGAATACTAATCTTTTAGAAATCTGATGAGCTTTGTCGGTTTTTCATCAGCACAGCTTCTAATTCTGTTGTTTGCAAGCACGGACATGTTTTTCTTTTAATTTCCACAGTGCTATATGCAGTGGAAAGAAGAGTTACTCTGCTCTGTAAGTTACCCTGCCAATAAGATCAGAGTTTTCAGTGTGTTGTACTACCAGGGAAAAAGCAGAGATTCCTGGGTAATGAACCCAAGAATTTTATGACTGCTAAATTCTGTTTACAGAGATCACTTAAAACACTTCTTGCAGAACATCTGCATACTGCCTTTCATTTAATGAAAGTGTAAAATAACTGATGTCAGTGAATGGATTGGTTTAGTTAACGGAAAGGTTAAAGATAAATAATTAACAGTGTAACTGGCTGTTCCAGAACAGGGCTACAAAGCTGATGGCTGTAAAAGCACATTAAAAATTTCTGTCACTGAACAGTCTGCAGGTCAGCGGGGGGGCAACCAAAGAAATGCATCCATAAGCATCAGACTTTTAACTCTAGATTTTAGCAAACTGTATGAAAGAAACCTCAGGCTCTCACAGATTGCCACACTGGACCTTGTTGTGCTGCAACACTGTCTTGCTGTTTCCAGCAGGCAGTGGGACCTTGCTCCCACCGAGTGTTCAGAGAGGTCAGCAGTGAGTGAACTCCAGGGTCATATCCAGAAGGACAATCAAGGGAAAGTTTTTCTACCAGCTTAGCAGTTTGTGTGAATGACAGAAGAAATGTGAATGTGTGCATCACTCTGGTGATGTTTAGTGCATCTCTGACAGATGGGCAGGTTAACATGAGGCCAGCAAAGAGGCTGCAGCCAGGAGGTTCTGTGTCCGTTATCAGCATGGACCCGAGTATGAGCAGCAGTAGTCGTGTTAGTCTCGAGGTCCACTCAGACTAACTTATTGTGCTCCCAGATAAATGAATTTTCATTCTTAAGATGTGGTCAGGTATTTCCGTAATGCACTGCAGTGCATTCAGTGGCTGGGTAAAAAAGTTGCAGTGAATAAATGCAGTGCTGAAATTATACTGCCTGCCCCAGTGATTATTAATTCCTGACGTTCAGTGTACACCACACTGGACTCTGCCTAATAGCTCTAAGTCTTCATGACAGTCGGGCTCTTGACAGATGGAACCAAGGACATTGCATCTATGTAGTTGCCTTAACAACCAAATTTGTAATCACCTCAAAGAATGAAATCAGGTTTGTGTGGCATGACCTATTTTATGTAATACCATCTTGATGGGCATTAATTATGTTCTCATCCATTAATTCTTTATTGCTCAAATCCTGTATCAACTTTCTGTTATTTTAGCTAAATTATCAGGGGAAGATGTCAGGCTCGCTAGTTGAGAATTACCTGGGTCAACATTCTCTCTGTAAATACTGCTATAACGTTCGCACTTTTCTTAATGTTTTGAAATTTCCGCAGTATTTGATGACTTGATGAAATTAGCATTTGCTAGCTAATGATGTTGATTTCAAGACACTCCTCATATGATTTGATAATGTGGTGTTGTGAACGTGTAAGTTGTTCAGCCACTACATTTTCAAATGCACTTACTGAAGACTTTGCACCTACTCAGCATCAACAGCTTGTCTTCACCTAGTAACGGCCCTTGACATTACTGTTGGCCTCTGTCCTGACTGAAGTTTATTTCGTAGTCTCCAGCTTCCCATGCAAGTTTTCTACGTTTTCTCTCTTCTAAAAATGATTCTTTGCTTTCTCTTTTTTTCATGGCCATAGTTTTTTATTGCTGCATTCTCTTTTTCATCTTTACGACGATAGACTTTCAAACATTGTTATAATGTTTTCTTTTGCTATTGATGTTTGCATCCCTAAATCCTCTTAAAGCAAATTCTTAATCCTTTTTTACCCTAATCTGAATTCCACACCCCCAATTACACCAGTTTTTCTGAAATGGGAGAAATTAGCACTTTGAAGCAGCAAAGGATATGTGCCTTCATACCTTGATCTATCTTCTGCCTATGTTCTCATAGGGTATGTTGAGGACATTTTAAACCTGGATGTGGGGACCAATGTATACAAGTGTAGCTCCAGTTGCCTAAAGCTGTGCTTGTAAATCACTGTGAAATCTTTAAAGAAAAGAATCAGCTTTGTCTTCTCCAGGATCTGGTTTTATGAATCGTTTCCTTTTCCTTTCAGGATTGTTGTCTCCTTTGAAATACTCCTAAGATATTCCAAAAACAGACTTTCTTTTCTGTGGTTAAAGTTTTAAATAACCAAACTCGTACATACATATGTAGTGTGTACGTGTGTGTATATATACAGTGTGTGCGTATATGTACATACACACATTATCTATGTGTATACTTGTCTAGCCTGTATGTTTAACTGCATTTAAAATATGTTAAAAAAAGTTAAATAGTGTATTTGAGTAGCAGCAAAAGAAGTGTTACATTTCTGTTGCTAAGTGTAGATGGACAGATGTTACTGAGAGTACAATTAATGCTCTGCTCACATCCTTAAGCCACACAGTTATATTTAATTAATGAGAAGTTATGTGGTAGAAATTAATCCATAATTAAAGTCTCCATGAAAACAGAAGGCATTTGGCTAGTCTTAACAGAACAAGAACTCCATGTTATTAAAAAAAACAACCCTTGGACAATTAGCCCAGGACTCAAAACTGCATGCGGCAGTCCGAAACCACTGGAAAAGGAGACAGCAGTGTTCAGGAACTGGCTCACCACCAGTCGGGACTGACCGGCTCACTCCTCTGACAGCCCAAAGTGACCATGTTCACCAGCTCAAACTCGGCTTTACCATACTTCTTATGGCCCTGGAAATCCATGTGGTTGACCAGCATAAGATATCCATCAGATCAAAGTTCACATGGCAGTTAGGCGATTCACAGAAAGGGTAAGTGTGAGCAGAGCTGCCGTCAACAAGCACAGTGGAAGGGCAGCTGGATGCTGATGAAGCAGTAGAGGACAGTGGCTTTGTGCTGAATCAGTGCGAGATACACATGTTGATCGACCCTTTCTTTCTTTCGCTCCTCCCAGGTGTTCCACAAAGCCCTGAACTGAGTGTTTTTCCCTCATCTGTGGACATTTCAGTTTCACTGGTGTTGGTGCAATATTCTACTTGCCATTTTTCTGCAAGGAGGGGTTTCTCAAAAGCTTTTCCGCTATCAGTATTTCAGAGTGAATTGCTTGTTACTTCAGTATTTGCTCAGTAGGTTCAAGGCCAGATGATTTCTCGGTGTGTTCTGTTTGAGTAGGTAAGTCAGGCTATACCTAACCACACTGTAGAGCAATTGCTGTGATTTGAGATTTGTTACTTTGTGTGTAGCACTGCATCTCTCAGTTGTGCCTGCCTGGTAAGGAGCAAATTGAGTGAACCAGACGTCCACAAAACACAGGTGTAGAATTAGCCATATGTGAATCCGGATGACTCCATTTCCATGCTAGCCTTTCTGTCATGATGTTGGTGTCCTATGTAGCAATTAAATTCATCAATAATAACTTTTTTAAAGCAGTGGTTAGTTTAAAAGCCTGAGAAGAGAATGACTGTTAAAATAATTAGATTTCCAGCTCCAGTTTCCAGGTTAGGATATTATGGACACGTTTGTTCCTATCACATTTGCTTTGTGGTTCAGTATGAATTTTCAATAGATGACTTTGCGATAAGAAAGCAGCAATTCAGATGCAATTATATAAACAGTAAGATCAGCCTGGAATTAGCCTGGAGAGTATAAAGCACACACAGAGCTTGTGCTGGGTCACTGCCTCTCCCCGCTCAAGGCAGAATCAGGTTCCTGTAATAGGGAAGAATTCAGCTGACAAGAGGTTGGTCTTTCCAGACGTGCATTGTTGCAGCTACAGGGTAAACCAGACTGTGCAATGAATGGCTTTTGCTATGGGAATGGACAGCTGGAAGAGACTGGAGGGTGATGTCCACATGGGTAGACACTGCCATGTAAAGTTTGTACTTTAGAGGCTGTAGCATAGACCCTGGCATGTTACGAGAGCTAATGAAAGCTTTGTTCTCGGGATCCCCCAGCAGGTCTGAGAAATGAGGTCAGCTCAACAGGCAGATATAAAGTGTGGATTCATTGATCTGAACTCTTTGCTGATGTTCTTTATTGTAATTTTCTTGAATCTATTATTTAATTCTTGGCAGTGTTCCCATTCATAGTGCCTCCCAGCCAGCTGGAAAGTAAAAAAATAGTGGTCTGCCTGATATACACAGCTGTTTCTTTTTCTGTCTTGAACATTTTGTAAGATGCTTTCTTTAGAAAATTATTTTTAAACCAGTGAGATTATTTTAGCATCTCTGGTTAATTCTAGAGCTTAAGTTCTATCACTTATGTCACAGTTTCAAATCCTTTAGCTCCTGTTATTTTTCTGTGTCAGCATTTTATCACTCAGTGACAAGTTCCATGTGATAGGCTTTAGTGGGGAAAAGGGAATGTTATAGGTTGTTAATGGCCTGTTTAACCTTCTGTTCTGTTTAGTGGTTAGTGCTATTTCAACTGGAGGTCTGAGATTGGAAAGAATTTGTCGGGCTGTAGCTAAAAATTTAAGACTGCTTCTAGTCTGTGACTGTCATAACTGTTCTTGTCAAATTCTGAGAAAAGGGCTGGAAGTTACATCTAATTTTAATTAGGGTTTGCTTTGTTTGTTTTCCCCCCATCTAGCATGAGTCCCTTCTTTGTGATGTCTCTCCTCTTTGGCCTGACTTTCGGTCGAACTGCATCACTTTGTGCTCCTTCTGAGTACATAATCCATGTGGAGAAAAGGGAATGTGCCTACTGCCTGGCTATCAACACTACCATCTGCGCTGGATTTTGCATGACTCGGGTACAAGGCATTACTCTTTTTTAGGCCGTTGCTTCTATAACGACCATCATGGCAAAAGAAGTGCCTATTTTTACTGGAAAACTGTGTGTAAATGATCCAGTTCTAAGTGTTTGTCATAGACAGGAAAATCACACTATCATGTTTTCAAGTTGGCTTTTTATGAAGGTATGAATAAGAAATGCCAAGGCTCTGTAACCATGGAGTTCATAATATCAGTGGCGCAGCAGAGAACTGACCGCTGCTGTCAGCACTGAGCCTCTGTAGTCAGTCTGCGGGGTCAGGATGGAAGAGGCGAGCAGCAGATTGTGTTCAGTCACTCTTATTTGATATAAATGACTTGGGTAACTTCTGCTCCCGCTACTGTTAGGACAACCAGCCATGGAGAGTATCTCCACGTGTGCAGGCATGCCAAACACTGTGCTTGGGCTTCACTGTTCAACACAGCATCTTAAGTTCCACCCTGGTCAGCAGGTAGCCAGATTACAAAGCGCTGTTAGCACTCGGAGCCAAGCAGAGTTGTTAAAACCATGAAAGCAAGGTGAACTCTGGGGGTAGAGAGCCCCAGTCACCTGCAGATTCAGAATTACAGATCTGAACGAGAAATACACTGAAAATATCAGAGCCAGGCTAAGCGTAAAGAGGCTTGCTTTCTCCGTGTTTGAAAAAACATCAAAGGAGGTCTTCTGGCACTCATACATGCTTCAGTGAAACAATGCATTTCCTTTCTCTTTGTAGGACAGCAATGGCAAGAAGCTGCTACTCAAAAGTGCTCTGTCCCAGAATGTGTGCACATACAAAGAGATGTTGTATCAAACGGCACTGATTCCAGGCTGTCCTCATCACACCATCCCTTATTATTCCTACCCTGTGGCGGTGAGCTGCAAGTGTGGTAAATGTAACACTGACTACAGTGACTGCGTTCATGAGAAGGTCAGGACAAACTACTGCACTAAACCGCAGAAGCTCTGTAACATGTAAGCTTCCAACAGAATGTGGTTGAAATGTACCTCTGCTCACAACTGAACATAAATAAAAGTGTATTTCATAACAGATTTGCAAATTGGTGTGCATAAAAGTTTTATTCTAAAGATACATCGCTAGTTACTTCACTTAACTGGATACTGTGAGATGCACAAAAGCAGAATTGTAGCTTCCAAGAAATTAGATACTCCACTACTTCACTTGAAATAGTAAATAAATGAACCAGAATTCACAGGGTACAAATATGAGATGTAATTTTCTTAGAAAAATCTTACTTTCAATTTTGCAGTTTTCGTGAATGTTTCTGGTGAGTGTCAGGAGGAAGGAGCCAGCCTCTGCTCTGGGATGTCCAGTGACAGGACAAGGGGCAATGGGTGCAGCTGGAGCACAGGAGGTTCATGTGAACATGAGGACAAACTTTTTCACTGTGAGGCTGACAGGCTGCTCAGAGAGGTTGTGGAGTCTCCTTCTCTGCAGACATTCAAAATCCACCTGGCCGTGTTCCTGTGTGACTGCTCTGGTGATCCTGCTCTGACAGGGGTTGGACTGGATGAGCTTTCAAGGTCCCTTCCAACTCCTAATACTCTGTGATTCTGGAATCTGATACTCTGTTCCAAACACCTTCATTTTATTTAAACTGCAGCAAAGCCTCCGTGAGAGACTGAGGGAATCTGCTAGGTGGCCCTCCTTGAGCAGAGGCTGGACCAGACGATGGCCAGAAGCTCCTTCCAACCTCAGCCCTTCTGTGAGAATGGCAAAAGCTTGGCCCAGGGCGACTGCAATAAGCTGACAGCCCTCGCTTGCTTGTCACAGACTGCACACAAGGTATGAACAGTGATTGTCATGTGTATTTTTGGTGATAAAGAAATGCCTTTGTTGGCAAGGTTTGAAAATTTAAATTCTCCAAAACCGCCATTTAAAATTACTGGAAAATCCAGAGGATTTTGCAGGAACAGTAGGAGTCCTACTTCTGTAAGATGAGTCCCTTTCACCCATGGTTTAAACAGTCCAGTCAGAGCTAGATCTGTACAAGACTGCTTCTACAACTCTTGGACCAAGAGAGGTTTGTTTCAATTACATTACTTTCTCAATTCTAGCAGTGGGAAAGTCTGGTGTTCCCCAGCTCCCAGCACGACTGTAAAAACCTTGTAGTGACAGCATGCAGAAGAGCTTTGGACTCCCAAGCTCTCAGCAAATACCTGCAACGTGAATTGCTGCTCTCTAATTCATGAAGAGCATAGAGAGGGATAGGGAAAAAATTGAGAAGCAGGTGTTTACCTAACAAAGCAGTAATTATGTTATCTAGTAAATAGCAAAGAAACAAAATCTTCAGCTTCAAGATCAGACATTGCCTTCTCAAGGTGTCCGAGCCTTTAAAAAGGGGATTTAGTACAGGGAAATGTAAGTTTGTTTACTGTTAAGCAGCACTTGTACTAAGCAAAATAAAAAAGGGAACTAGGCCTACTTACATAATATTAGAAGTTGGAAGTTTAAATAAAATGAAGGTGTTTGGAAGAGAGTATCAGATTCCAGAATCACAGAGTATCAGGAGTTGGAAGGAACCTGGAAAGCTGATCCAGTCCAACCCCCCCAGAGCAGGATCACCAGAGCAGTCACAGGAACACGGCCAGGGCTTTGGGTGTCTCCAGAGAAGGAGACTCCACAACCTCTCTGGGCAGCCTGGGCCATGCTCTGTCACCCTCACAGTAAAAAAGTTCCTCCTTATGTTCAGGTTGAACCTCCTAGCAGCACTGCAAAGTTACTATAATACTTCTGTAGGGCTGGGACAGACAGATTTGTCTTCAGTATGACCATATACATCCAAAAATCCTGAGCCCACTTTCACAGTTAACACCTATGAAAAATCATGGAGTAGAAAGTAACTAACGTGCTGTTAAATAGTCATTCGCATGCGCTCGGAGCACTTTGTCCCTTTGGCCTCACAGTTTTGTGTTCAGCTTCCAGACCCTCTGGTGCAAAGACAGCACTCACTGAGATGATGATTCCTCAGCGTTTTGTTTACATTCCTTTAGGGGCCTGTTTACACTTAATTTACCTTCAGCTGCCTTTTCCTGTAATGGATTTGCAAACAACCCTAACACCCTCACCTCCATCACCTTAATTCTGCCGAGGAAGTACCAGCAAAGCAGAGGAGGGAAGGGCAGGGGCAGGGGCAGGGCCTGGCCGCTCAGAGCCTCTCTGAGGGAGATCTGTCCCTTAAGCGTCAGCGGCTCCTCGGCAGCGCCGGCAGTGCCGTTTGGCCTCTCTTACCCGGGAGAGGCTGAATTCAAGACGGGGTCATCCTCTCACTCCAGCTCCTGCGCTGCTGTCCCGCTTACGGCCGAGCACCCGGGCTTTTTGCCACCGCCCGAAAAGGGGCCGCGGAGGCAGGTTCCGGGCGGTGCCCACGCTGCGGTCCATTTTGAGCAGCACAATCCC
>NW_010181450.1:0-27051 GCF_000695765.1 Mesitornis unicolor
GTTGGTCCCGACACCATCCCGGCAGGGTTATTATAGTTTTTTCCAAAGTTCTATTTTATTTTTTTGGGAGGGTGAATGCGGCTGTCACCAGCCTGGGACGGTGCAAAGCTTATTCCCGAAAAAGGCGAGGATCTCCGCCGGATTGGGCGCAAAGAAGCGCGGAGCAACTGTGCGCGGTGCTGGGGCGTGGCCGGCAGGGGGCGCTACCAGTCCGCGCCCGCTCCGCGCCGCGCAGGTGGATCCCGCTGCATCCCCCCATCCCTCATCCCCCTTCCTTGGGCAGGAGGCTGAGTTGGAGGAGCCAAATAAAACTCTCGCATCCCCCTCACCCTCCTTCTTTACAGCGCCGCCGCCACCCCCGTTGCGAGGCTTCAGCCCGCAGTAGGGGTACACACACACCCCTCCGCCCTTTTCCATCTCTGTGCCCCACCTTTGTTTTTTTGGGATGTCAGTGTAGCTGCCTCTTGTCTTTAGAAATAAAGCCTTATCCCCAAATCGGGTCGGTTTGCGAGGGGAATGGGATTGGAGGACTTGAGGAGGCTTCAGTGCAACTTTACTCAAGAGTGATGGTCCTTGCTGCTTTTTGGGATGTTGTGTTGTGACCACTGGTAGGAGCCACTGGATCAGCCCTGGAGAATGTTTTAGCAGACTTGAGGTTTTTTCCCCCTGCCTTCTTTCCAGTAAAACAAATCCTGGTGTTGAGGCTTGTCCGTTGCTTGTGGTCTGGCAAAGCTTTCCAAACAGTGCTACTTCCATCTGCTGTTTCCAACTCCAGAACCATTTAACTTCCTGCTGTTGGGACTGGTTTTGTGAGGAAACTGCCTGTCCTGCGTGTGCAGGCTTTTAGGAAAAGCCCTTTTCTCCCACGGCAGTGTGCAGACTGCTGTACTGAGCCTGTTAGCTTGTGTGTCTGCCGGAGACCACCGGCACTGTGCGGTTGTACTGCACCTTGGGGACTGACAGGGCTCGTAAGGAGCTTGGCTGTAGCTCTCCAGTTAATCCATGTGGTGCTAGTATCTGTTGTGGGGCAGCAGGTAACTCATTCCAGTTGCTTGCTTTTGGGATTTCTCTTCTGGCCTCGTGTGGCTGGTGTAGATTTTAATTTAAGAGTGAATGTGTTGAGCTGAGGGAAGTGCACTGCTACTCTGTCCTGACCGCTTTGGGTTATTCCCTGTCTCCGCTGTTTCTGATTTGAGGCTCCCTCTCTGGCAATAAGAAACAGAGATGAGATGCTGCCAGATGTGCACGCAGCCAGATGTGCACTCCAAGGGCGGCTGCGCTGCACGGTGAAGTTTGCTTATGCAAAGCATCCTCCTCTCTGGTTAGAGCAGCAGTGAGGGAGCAGCATCTGCTGCTAATCTCTTCTTTGTTCTTCCCAGAGGCCTCAGGCAGTGACTGCACTTGCTGAGCTGTTGGGGACATGAAGGAGCAGTCAGTGTTGAGGTCCAGGGTCCCTGCTAATCCCTAGTGATTTGTGATCATAGAATGGTTTTGGTTGGAAAAGATCTGTAAGATCAAGTCTGACCACTGATCCAGCCCTATTAAGTCTGCTGCTAGACCATGTCCCTAAGCGCAACACCTTTTCATCTTTACTTCAAATCTAACATGTGCGTGTGGAAGAGTAGAGCCTTTCTTGCTGCAGGTTTCTGTGTATTGATAAGGAAAGAAAGTCTTACCTGGCAAAAGCTGCAGAGTTCATGCAGAGCTCTTGGTGCCTCTGCAAGTGCCCTGTGAAGGATGGCGTTAGTCCTTCTTGCTCTGCCTAGAAAGGCAACCAAATGCATGGAGGAGCTGGTCTAGATGAGGAAGCAACACATCTGTTTATTCAAATATATTTTCTAAAACCCTGGGTGCATCACCCTTTGCTCAGGATCTGAGAAGAAATTGGCTTAGTTAATGCCATGTCCTTTCTAGACAGGATAGGACCTTTATTCCCACTCCATCATCAAAGCCACCATAATGCCTGCTGGACTCTTTGCTCCGGGTGTGAACATCTCCACTGGAGTCAGTAGTGGCGAGCGGAGCACAGCAGACGGCTGTGTTAAACAGATGTCACGGTGTAGCTGCCGCTTAGCTGCTCCATTTCACAGTCTGGTGGGGGGGGGATAGGGACAGCTGTGGGTGATCCCTTCCCCCCCTATCCCCCAATGTCTTATTTCAGGGAAAGAATTTGGCGTCTCCAAATGTGTGGCCTGGCGGGGAATTAGTGCACGGGGACAGAAATCGGGCATGGTTACACGATAACAAGATTGTTTCAGCATGTAGTTATGTCTGTGGCTGCCCCAGTGGGGCAGCTTGGGAGCAGGAGGGGATGCTGGGGTGGGAAGGCCACGGCTGGAGGCTGCTGCTTCTCCATATGTCTGGCTTTGGTGTCCGAGAGGGATGCGCAAGCAGCCAAAAGTGATAAATGCCCTCTGGAAGTTGAGCTTGGTGTTTGTGAGATGAAGCATCAGTGCAGATGGGGCCCTTACTGCTGTCTTGCTCCATCCTCAGGCTGCCTGGGACATGTGTTGAAGGTAGGAGTTCACGGTGAAGGGAGGAACAGGCTTGTCCCTTGCCTAGGGTTATGCTGGTAGCTTGCATGTTGCGGACCTCCTCCCTCACGCAAGAGAGAGGCAGGTACCAAGCTTGACCTGGAGCTGATACACAGCAAAGGCAGGATCTGGAAGTGTCCATGCCCAGGTTGGACAGGGCTTTGAGCAGCCTGGGCTGATGGGACGTGTCCCTGCCCATGGCAGGGGGTTGGACTGGATGAGCTTTAAGGTCCCTTCCAACCCGAGCCATTCTATGATGCTAATGTGCAGCAGTGAGCAGAGCTGAGTCCCTGCAGGCACCTGCTTAGGAGGGATTTGTTAGCCCTAACTACTGGAAAGCAACTGGAAGAGGCTGGTGTCAGGAATGTGGTGATGCTACAGCTCCTAAGCCTTCTCTAATATGAGACCTTTTGATGTTGGAGAGGAAAAAGCATGCCTGCAAAGCTGTGCAGGACATGATGGCTTGTGGTATAGGTTTATAGTCTCCCATCAGGATGCCTGATGATGATGGGTGCATTTTGGGGTAGGAGTACATATGGGAGACTGCTACTGGTTGAGCGTACGCCAGAGGGGGAAGCATTGCCTTGAGGGAAGCATTGGCTATGACTGCCTTGTGGAGCTGCTCTAAAAGCGAGCCTGCTTTGATGTGCAGCTGGGCTGTCTGAAAACTAATTTGCACCACATCACAACTGGCTGATAGGAGTGGCTTGGAGCAGCCTCGGACTGTTGGGATCCCTGAGAAAGCATTGTGTTTCGCTTTCCTCCCCTCTCTGCCTGACAAGCTTTGGGTGTTGCTACCTCCACTCCCTCTCTCAAATGTGGCAAGGGGGTGGTGGAAATGCTGTAGCGGCATCTGAGAATTGTGTTGAGTCTTGCACTCCTGGGCTTTGGAGGTGGTAGGGAACAAGATTACTTGTGCTGGTGTGACAGGGCTGGTTCACTTCAGTCTTGCTGGGCACTGGTGTCCACCAAACTGCCCCATAGGAGCTTGCTGCTTGCCTAATCTGTGGCTCTGAGGTTGCAAACCTGCCCAGACCATAAATCAAAACCCCCTCTGTTTTTATCTGGGTGTTCTCATTTATGGTCTAACTCAGTTTTGCTGCACCCCCTCCTCTTTTTCTTGTTGGAAGTGCTATTTTCTGCAGTTTGGGAGGGTTTGCTCTGCTTCCCTCCAGCAGCAGCAGGAACTGAGCGGCTCCGCTCCCTCTGCACACACTTGTCAAGACAGTAGTAATGTTACCAGTGGCTCCTGCTTACATAGTGTTTATATTGACAGATTGCAATGTTCTCCATAAATGTAACCGATCCGTACGCTGCACGCAGGCAACAGGAACCCTGAAATGCTTGCGTGGGGGAGAGGGAGGGGAGGGGAAGCATAGCTTGCCCTAATTTACCAACGCATCGCTAGCGAGAGCAGGTTCCTTACTGCACGGTGGGGGTTTTTTTTGGTGTGGGAAGTGCAGTATGTTTTCTTTTGTTTCCTATTGAAATAGGTACATTGCTAAGCTTTATTTGCTGCTGGGGTAGAAATGTTAATGTCTCATAAATCAGGGTGTGATTCTGCTAAAATTTACTGAGAAAAGATCTAAATACTGGACTTGAATGGATATTCAGGGGTTGTGACCACCCCGACGGGGTGGGCTCTTGAGGGAGCTGGGAGTTTCTGAACTCTTGTCCCTACAAGTGTGTGGCATCAGCTTGAATGTCACCTCCAATAAAAGCAAGCCCGCTGCTGCTGGCGAGCTTTGCTGCCTGTTTTTCCAGCCTGCGGGATAGGCTCGGTGCTAACATGGCTGTTGCATATCAAGAATTTCTGTACCTGTCACTTGATGGTGGTGTGGGGCCACACGCTCGCGGCTCCGGCCGAAGGCGTGTGAACTTCTCTGGGAAGCTGCTGCGTAGCCAGGCCGCAGCGCCTTGGCTTTGGCTCTGGCGTGTGTGAGATGGAGCAGCTGGTTCCCGGCGCAACCCGAAAAAACAAAACCTGGGCTGGGGTGGTGAGGGAGGAATGCGGCACGCAGGCAAACACAGCTAGAGTGTAAGGAGGCAGCTCCCGGGGCTGGGAAGGCAGTTTTGCCATCCCACCCCATGGTGTTCTGCCTTTTCTAGACAGTGATGCTGGTTCCTAAGGTGCTGGGTTTCTGGTTTTCCTTGGAACAGTGTGCCTGACTTGGTTTTCTGTGGTTTTCTTCTATTTCCCCCCCCCCTGCTTTTAAATTGTCATGTATAGACAGATCTGAGTCCTGACTGGCTTCTTTCCCAAAGTTGGCCTCTCTGTGTCAATTCAAAGCGGTGTTTAACCCCTCCTCATTCGAAGGAGGAACTCCTTGCCCAAAAGAAGCATTTGCTTTTATAGATGCTTAAAGGCAGCACTGGGATTGATGAAGTGCCATAAGAGTGGTGACAAAGCCAGGAAAAATAACAGTGCATGCAATTAAAGGTTCCCTAGATCTGCATCTCCAGCCCTGGGGACCAGAGTCTGTTCCAAATCAGACTGGGTAGTACCTGGAAGCTCCTGCCACTTGCAGAGTGCTTGTTGGATGGAGCAAAACTTTATGCAGCCAGGGTTTAATAGGACTTGGACTCATGTACTGGATTGACCATGTTGCTTGAGACTTGGGGACCACTACTCTGTGCCTCAGTTTCCCTTACCTGGGAAGACACTGGGGCTGTTTCTCTCTGAACTCAACTTACCAATGGCGAGCACAGTATGCAGCCCCTGTTGTGTCCAAATACTACCTGTTTTTTTTTGGTAGGGGTCACCAGTGCTACAGATGACCCCCTCAGGGGGAGAAGATGGCTCGTTAGGAGAATATTAGATGTATGCTAGGCAAAGCAGGAGGAAGCCAGTGGCTTTCTTGAGCGTGACTGGTGATGCAGAACTAGAGACCAGGAATCTATAGGACTCTGGTCTCCTGGTGAAACATCTGGTGAATGATTAACTTGCTTTCTGGAAGCTGCTAACAATAATAGAGAGTTCAGCCCCACAACCCCAACACAAAAAAGCCCATGAGTGTTTAATAATTAAAGGTCTTGTACTTTATCGTAGGGTAATGAGAATTGCCTTAAGGCTTATTCAGTGGTAGGTAATTGAATTAGGCTGTGGAATTGGGAATGGGGAGGGTTAATTGGAAGGTCTGCAAGCCTACATGGAGAAGCCAGTGTGATGCTCCTTAGTTTGAATCCTTCTGACTTGTCTGAGTTTTGTCAGTCTTTGCAGATTTCTTCACTTATTTTGTCTGCTTAATCCACTGTGCTTTCAGAATTGGTGTAATTCCCACTTAGAGAAGATGTTCCTGTCCCAGGGATGCTCAGTTCCATTCATTTAGGGAGATGCTGACAGTGGCTTTTATTCCTGGTGTTTTCCTTGGAGAAACATTGATATTAAAGGCTTCTCGTGATATTTTTTTTTTGTGGAAACCCCAAGCCAGAAGACGCTGCAAAAATAAGCTATCTATTTTTGGAGGAGTTTTCAGGAGGTACTGAACCCATGAGCATCACTGGTCTCAGGCCACCAGAGGTGTAAAGACTTCTCTTGCCAGGAACTCTGACTCGATCCTCTGCTCCAGTTATGTGGACCAACGTGGCATGTTCAGAGCTTGGGCTGTCCAGTTACTGGAGTTCTATATCATATAAATGGGATAACTCTTATCCTAAGGTTTGCTGTCTGATGCATTTGAGGGGAAAGTGCTTAATGCATCAAAACTATTTTGATTGGCTGCTGTATGTGAAGGCTCTCCCTCTGCCTACCCATGCAGCTACAGCTACCTCCTGGAGAAACCAGTTTTGGGTGGGATGGCACTTGTGTAGTTCATACTAAAAGCTTGTGTTAGACACAAACTTCTTTACCCTGCGTTCCCTGACTGCCTGGGTAGCAACCTGCCAGCTCCCCAGTGCTTCCTTGAGGGCGTGTGTTGAAGCAATCCAAGAAGCCTCACATACCTGGCTTTCCAGCCTGCAAACATGCTGAGCCTCTGGCTTCCCTCCACAATGAAGTAGCCTTGCTCTCTGCAGCCAAAAAAGCTCTCTAGTGGCTTGTAGCACGTTAATGCAATTGTTTTATTCAATCTGAGCAGTCCTTGTGCAGAGGGCCTATTGCTTGTGCTGTTCAATGCTGATGGGAGGCTACTGTAGAATGTGGCTGCAGGTCCTGGACAAAAACATGGTCTGGCTTCAGGTCCTGGACCAGTACATGGTCTGACTGTAGGCTGAACAGGTAGGATATGTTTTCCTGACTTGCTGGAGCCAGCTCAGGTCAAGTTGAGTAGGTGCTGGAAGTTATGATGCTGGGTGGAAAGGGTTAACCCTTTAGAAACTTTTTTTTAACATATAGCTGCAAATTTTTCTTCTTCTCCTGTTTTTAACTGTGCTTTTTAAGGTTCTTTCAGACCGTGGCTGTAAGTGCTAATGAGTCTTATCTCTTGAGATACTGTTATAAAATACACTTATGAAGTTTATCAGCTCAGTAAGCTTTACCTGTTATTGTAATGTGTGTTTGCACTGTGCTAAGTGGAACAGGGAGTATTTTGACTACATGGATAAACATAGCAGTTACAGGATTTGCTCTAGCTGATAGAAAAATCTATTCTGACTTTTTTTCCCTTGAGCTGCGGCAGAGAACTCCATTTCAAATGGACCAAGCAGCTCCTGCATGTGGGATGTGGTGCCCCATTCTGCTTGTGACCTTAAATCATTCTTCTACATGGTGCAGGGAGCATTTTGTTAATTCAGTTGCTGAAGGATTTCTTTTGGGGGGAGGGGGAAATGACAGGTTAAAAAAACTTGAACTCTTCCTTTGGAAAGAGCACAGCCAAACAGCTCTTCTATACATCCACTGTAGAACATGCAAACTCAACAGTATCTGACATTAATGCTGAGTCTGTGCTGGCTTGGAGGGTGGCATGGAGCGTGCAGTTCATGTTGATGGGATGTCATGCTGGATGGGAGTTGGCATGAATTTTGAGCTAATTCATTTGGCTTAGCTCATTAAAATAGCATTAATTGGATAGCCAGATGCTTATGCAGTTTGGGAGAAAAACCTTACTTGTTATGACTCCTGCGTTTGCCATGTGCTGGATAGACAAGTCTCACAATTGCAGCAGAAGTTTCCTTTCTTGGAAAAACTGTCCTGAGTCTTCCAGAGACTGAAGTTAGCATAATTGGCCTTTTACTGTGCATAGTAGGAGGTAGCTTCTCATGTTGTGATTTCCTCTAGATGTGAATGAGGTACTGAGGTGCCCATAGGAATATCTGAATTTTGCAGAAAAACCTGTCTGACCTAAGGAGGTCCTGGGAGGACTGGACAGAAGCTTAGCAAGAACCTTGGGAAACTGTTGGGAAACTTCTCAGAAACCAAGCTGTAGGGCAGCCTCCCAAAGCAAGTAGGGTCAAGCAACCGTTGCTTTCAAGGCCAAATCCTTTTGGAAGAGGTCAGCTGATGAGCAAAAGAATCAGCTTCCGTTTGCTCTTGGATTACTTAATTTTTTCCTCCAATTTTAAGTTCTAGCAAAATTAATTTTCCTTTGAGATGCACAAGGGTGTCTTGAGTCTGACCCCTGGGTGATGCCTTCATGTGTAAAGTGCAGTTGGGTGAGGCAGGCTGCCAAGATGGATTACTTTGATGCGCAGACCCCATAGCTTGACACTGTTTCTTCTTTCTGTATCTTAATCTCCTCTTAACTCCTTCCTAAAAGGAGCTGGTCATGACTTGGCTCCAAAAGCACTGCCAGATCTACTGAGGTAGGCTCACCCATGTCTTCAGGAATACCTGTTCTAACTTCCAGTCAACGCAAGTTACTACCCTTTAAACTCCACCTCCACAAAGTGCCTTATTTATGTTCCCTGTCATCATCAATCAGCCGTATGTGACAGCTTCCCCAGCTCTGCGTGTGGGAGTGTGCTGTGTGTTGCTACAGCATGTGCAGGAGTGCTGTGGTGCCAGCTGACCCTTCTGTGGGCTTGGCTGGAGGGGCCATTGGTGGCAGGGCTGCAGGATCACCAAGTACTCGTGTTGGAGGAGTGTCCATCTGCTGAACTCTGGCATGCACAGCCCAGCAGGTTGCTCTCGTTGCTTTTCTTGCTATGATCTTTGTAGACTTCCCTGCCTGATTGCTTGAAAGAAACTGCACAGAGGCATTGCTATGTCCCACTTCTTGTGGTTTGCCTACAGCTAATTCCCAGAGTAGATTTTGAGAGTTGGGGTTGTTCAGCCTGGAGAAGAGAAGGCTCTGGGGAGACCTTAGAGCAGCCTTCCAGGACCTGAAGGGGCTACAGGAAAGATGGAGAGGGACTTTTTACGAGGGCATGAAGTGATAGAAAGAGAGGTAATGGCTTTAAACTGGAAGAGAGGAGATTTAGACTGGATATTAGGAAGAAATTCTTTACTGTGAGGGTGGTGAGGCCCTGGCCCAAGTTGCCCAGGGAAGCTGTGGATGCCCCCTCCCTGGCAGTGCCCAAGGCCAGGTTGGACGGGGCTTTGAGCAGCCTGGGCTGGTGGAGGTGTCCCTGCCCATGGCAGAGGTTGGACTGGGTGAGCTTTAAGGTCCCTTCCAACCCTTACCATGCTGTGATTCTTGCTGTGTGAACCCCTGCTGAGTTGGCTGCATTGACTGCGTTTCACTGTTATGGTGAGCTCAGACCTTTAAATATCCTCATTGTAATGTCTTCTCTGTGGATTCATTTTTTAATTTATTGGTGTTCTCATGCTTGGTATTGCAATGAAACAAAGCCAGGCAGCCCTGGTGGTGCATAACTGCACTTCTGTTAGATTGTGACTGAAGATTGTGGGTGAAGCTGGTTCTGTGTGTTGCAGAGGACCTCTTGTGGGGCTTTCCAGCTCCATCTTTTAGTATTACTGTTAGTAAACACCTTACTCTCTGAAGCTGCCAAGGTGAAGTGTTCAGTCTTTTGAATGTTGAGATAGTGCTCCTTGGCTATGCCTGAAGCCGACCTTATAGGGGCTTCACTTTACCCTGGTGACCAATACAATCACTGAATGGTTTGGGTTGGAAGGGACTCTCAAAAGATCATCCAGTGCTAAGACCTCTGGCAGCGTGCTGCTAGTAGGATGTTTTTTGGTGAGGATCTACCCTGCTTGGCCTTAACACCGAAGTTCCTCGTTCTGCCTACAGGAAGGGTAGGTGTCTTGCCTGCAGGAGCTCTGCCAGATCCTTTCCCAGATGGCTTGCTCCCCCTAAATCTTGCTTTGACTTCAGTATTTCCCAGTTCCCATGGAAAACAAGTCAGTCCCATCTCCTGTGAGTGCAGAGCCTCTTTGAAGGCAGTGCCTTTCAGCACTGGGGAGCATAACTTGAGGGTACATCAGAACAAAATATTGCAAAATACTCAGGTAGGCAAAGAAAAGGTCCTTCCACTTGAGTTTACCCTAGGAAAGCCACTGTGTGTTTGGGTGTTTCTCAAATTCTTTATGTCCTGCTGTTCTTTAGCCTCAAGCACAAGTATTGCAACCCACCCAGGTCTGAGGAGGCCTGGATAGCCCCTTCAGTAGCCTCAAAGGACACTTCCAGTGTCCTTCCTCAGGTATGAAACCATAGAATGGCTTAGGCTGGAAGGAACCTTAAAGCTCACCCAGTCCAACCCCTTGCCATGGGCAGGGACACCTCCCACCAGACCAGGCTGCTAAACTTGGGCAAATCCTTTTGGGCTGGCTCTGTTGGTGCCACGGACCTATTCCAGAGCAATCCATGACTTCAATGGCACTTGCCCAGCTTAGTGACATGGAGTTCAGCTCATTGCCCTGCTGCAAGCCTTGCCACGCTGCAGCTCTCCAGAGCTGCCTATCTCCTCTGATGAGAAATCCTATCCTGGAGCCCGAACCCCTCTGGGGACAGTTCACCAGAACTGATACTTTATTTAAAAGAACTGACTTGTTTTGCTTAATCTTGACAAAATTCTTTGCTAGCCCTAATCCTCTTCCAGTGTAAGGTGAGATCTTGAAATACCTGGCAAACTAGAGCATAGCTCTTTCTGCATCTCTGGGCTTCTCTGTAATCAAAGGTGAGGAGTAGAGGTAGGGATGTTTTCAGCCCCTGCCAAAGATCAATCTCCTGCTGGGAGCTAGCAGGGAGCTGTTTCCCAGACTGTGGTTAGTGAGTTGATCTTAGAGGCCAGAGGTGAAACAGCCACTTGAGCTGAATTACAAGGTCTAACCAAAGATCCAACACTTCCTTTGGCTCATTAGCATGGCTGTGTTGCATCCCTGGTGACTATTTCTATCTTCTGGCTTGTTTCATGTTGACTCTGGAAATCCAGAGGCTTAGCTTGAGTTTGAAGAGAGAGTTGAAGCTGAAGAGTGGCTCTTGGGAGAGTGTGAACTGGACTAAAGACGGCTTTGAGCAGTCCCTGTGGTCAGTGGTACCTGGCTATTCTTTGGTTTGCCTGATTAATCTCCATGCTGATTTTTGCAGCTCATGAAAATGTATTTATGGGCAGAGTTCTGTCTTTTTAAGGTGCAGGACAGACACTGGGCCAAAGAGATGCTGTTTAGAGGGCAGTGGAACCAGGCATAATCCTGCATTTCTCCCCTAAGCTTGCAAGAGGGATCAAGAGCCATGCAGAAACAAATCTCACTTGATGTTGTGGAGATGCCTTAAAACCAGTAGCAGTTTGTCTCTGGGGTTGTTATGGTTCCAGTCTTCCCCAGTGTATGGACTGGGTTCCCTGTGGGTTATCCCAGGCACTGCCTTGAAGGAGGTCCCAGGGTAAAAGGAGGGCATCCTCCCCCAGTGCTGCATCCCTTGAGGCACTCACTTGGGCTGCTGCAAGGCTCATGGAAAATCTGAGAGCTGGAGCTGGCACTGGGACGGGGTGGTGAGTTTGAAGGCTTGGCCTCTTCTGACTCACTGGAGTTTGGGACAGCACCAGGCCTGATGACCCTGTTAGGTGGTGACACTGGCTGTGTTTTTACCATGTCCCCTAGCAGCTGACTGGAGTTGGATGCTCTCCCTTGTAGACCTCTGCTGTAGGCAGAAGAGCACCTCATGGTGAAGAGGTGGATGGTGACCCCATCTGCTCCCAGAGACTGACTGCTCCAGCACCAAGTGTGGTATGAGGCTGGTGAGCTACTTTCAGGGATGTTGTGCTTCACTTGCTGTTGGATGGATCAGCAGCACAGGATCAGAGATGGGGGCAGTTGGGACAAGGCTACCCAACAGATGCTCTTGCCTGCTTGCATGGATCTGTTGACTCTCTCACTGGAGCTCTTTAGAGCACTCCTTTCAGAGCTGGTGTCTGATCCATCTGGATGTGTTCAGAGGCCTGGGGTAAGTTTTACCTGATTGCTCCATGGGGATGAAGGAAGCAGGGAGGTTGCCAAGCATCTGCACAGCTTTGGGCACATGCATTAACCTCTGGGTACTTCAGCTTGTAAAACAGGGCTGTGAGCTGAATCAGGGACTTGGTGCACATCTCTTGGCTCTTCTGAGGACTTCAGAGGGTTGCTGGACTATGGAGAATAACTGAAAGTGTCTTCTATAGGTTCCTGATGGAGCAGGTTGGAGTTATGGCTCCTGTTGTGGCAATAACAGGGGTGCAAGGAAGACAAATGTATGGGGGAATCTACTGATGGCTTACTGATCTTTGAAATGCTAATAAGCAGGAAGCCCAGCCTGCAAGATCTGACTGCAAAGCAATCCCTGTAGCTGATGCTTCATTTTTAGGGGTGCTGTGTTGCACTCGCTATGCTTTCCCAGAGCCTTGCTGGGAGATGCAGGGCTGGATTTTCAGCGCAGCTGCTGCCCTTGCATAAAGCACCAGCCACGCATTGCTCTTGCTACAGTCAGCTGCCTGAGCGCCTCTGTTTGTGTATCTAAAACTTGAAGGCTGGAGAAGGAAGAAATCTGACCAGTGCAATGGAAACCTTCAATTCCCTGCGGTCCCAGGAGAAGAAGAGTAGCTTCAGGCTGGAGCGAGGAATGAACTTCGTTTGTACACTGCCTCGCCTCTCCAGGAGGATCAGCCAGGAAAAATATCAACAGTTCCATTAAAAAGTCTGCTGGTTTGCTAAAGTAGTGGAATAAACATACCTGTAGGCACAACGGCCCGAACCGCACAGGAAACATTAACTAGAACGAACACACGCGGACTTGCTCCTTCTCCCCCTGTATATCCACCAGATAAAAAACACTGTGCATCCATGGCGATGTGTAAATCAAACAGCAGCTGGGGGGATTATTCTTAGCTGGGGGAGAACTGGCGTGGATTAAACGGAGGGGCTCGGTGCTTTCCTAGAAAGGCAAAACCTGCGCCGAGCCTGCTTTTTGCTGCTGGGGGAGGACCTACAGTAGAAACTGGGACAAAATGGGATTTGGGGTGGTTGATAGCCCTCTCTTTCATTTGTTACCCCTTCTTGGCTTCTCTTTTCCTGTTTCTGTGGGAACAGTGTGGGGCTGAACTGGTTTTGCTCTAACCAGTTGAAATTTGGTCTCATCAGTTGAAAAGCTGTGGTGGAAACCAGTAGGAAGTGGGTAACAGCCTGGAAGCTTGCAGAAGAGTGGGGTGAGTGTGATGGCACTAAATGGTGCATTGGTGTATGGTGGAGATGATCCCTTTAGTACTCTTCTGAGCCCTGACATCTGTGGGACTGGAGGAGTGGAGACCTGCAGGCTTGTATTACCTATTTCAGTGAGGAGATGTGAGCTTCAAGCATGGTTTCAATGAAAGATGCTGCCAGCACTTGGACCAGCAACCTGGTCCATGAGCTGCCCATAAAAACAGCTTCTCCTTGGCCATAGCCAGCCTATATGGTATGTACAGAAAATACATGTGGAAAATGCCTTTGGTTGCAACCAGATGGCACCTGTCAAGCACAAGTAGACATTTCTATTAGTGTTCTTATTTGAGTGTCTTGGACCACTCCCAGCCTCTGGATAGCAACACAGCCCTGCTGTAGCTGTCCTCCCAGCGCAGCCCCAGCGGCAGATTGATGGGATTATTGCATGCTAGAGACAGTCCCTCCGCTCCCCGGCCTCATCTGTGCAGCCACTTAGCACAACTAATCTGAGCTGACTTTTAAAGTGGATTAGTTCAATTACTCTTAACTAGCCCCCCGGTGGAAACGCTCCCCTCCGGGGATTAAAGAGCCTTAATTCACTTTAACATACTTGATTTCAATGCAAATCGGGCTAAAACTGAATTAAGGGCACTTTAGAGCCTCGTGTGGAGGCACTCCTTCAAAATTGATGTGGTTTAACCACCCCACTTTGCATTCCTGCGCTCAATTCATTCCAGTTAATGTTGCTGAAGTGTCCCCTTACAGATGACTAATATAGGCAGCCTCTCTAAAGCTGCAAACACATTACCTAGGCTAATGTGAGAACTGGGTCCTGTGAAGAGCTCCTGTATCGGTTGATTCAGTGCTTAAAATTACCCACCTGGTGTTTTTTAGAGAGATTTGCTCTCCTTTATGTTTTCACTTTTTCTTTTCTACATCTTGCTTTATTTTTTTTAATTCTTCAAACCAAGCTCTTTGCTTTTTCACTTAAAAATGCAGGGCAGTGAGTCACACCAGTTTTGTTTTTTTTCTTTTTTTCCTCTGCTGTCCTTAACTCCCTGGATAAAATAGGAGTACTTCAACAGTGCCCTCACCCTCTTAGCTCAGTAATTTAACTCTCCAGTTGAAGATGAGCTGTGGTTGTGAAAGAGATTGGCTTCTGTTTCCCTGAAACTGGAGTGAAAAATAGTTATTACATCTGACGCCCTGGGCAAGTGGGCAGGATAATTCTTGCTTTGAGGAGAGTTGGGCAGGGCAGGGGTTTTCTTCTGTATTTTAAGTGTCAGATGATGTGTGTGTGGGGGGCAAAAGAGGAATCCTGCCAGCAGAGAGACGGAGGAAGATTATCACACAACTTTTCTTTCCTTCATACAGACTTAAACATTTTAGCTTTCCTTTCCGAAGGGGAGATGAGGTAGCACTGATTCCTCTGCAGATGAGGCTCTCCATCCACTTGCCTGTATCCCTGTGGTCCATGAACTGATTTAATACCATCTTGGCCCCTTAGGCTTCACTGTAGCCCCCTGTTTTGCTGCTCTGGGTCCAAATTTAATCCCAGCTGCCAGAGACTGGGAAGGAGATGGCTCTTTGGCACAGCTTTGCCATCTTTCATGAGGACGGTGTCTGAGGGAAGGAAGGGTTAAATCCAGTGACTGAAATGAGTGCCAACATTGCTCTTGGTACTGCTTCTTCAGCCTGCCAGAGCCAAGGTTTATTTTGCTAATAGCCCTGTGTAACTTCACTCTCCCCTTCTTGCGTCTCCCCATGCTTATGATATTTCAGCTCCTCTACTTAGTTTAGCATCAGTTAAGAAATCGGTGAGCAGTTTGGGTGGTCATAGGAGCAGCTGGCAGCTATATAAGCTATTTTTCTGGAGGGGAACAAAATTTCAGTTTCTCTAGCTCGGGTTTTTCGTGGCTCTTATGAAAAGCTTGCTGGTGCCTTGCAGGCTGCAGAGAAGGGAAGGCAAGTGGGATGGAGATGCTGCTGTGCTGGGGTTGTGAGACCAATCTGTGCTGTGATGCTACAGCTCTGAAACCCCTCAAAGTGGGACTCCCTGTGCAAAGTCTGCATCTCACAGCCATGGGGATGGTGGAGGAAAGGCATGTCCAAAGCTGCCAGCAATCCCTTTCTAACAGGGTCTCTGTAGATATTCTGGGTCTGTTGGGTTTTACTTTGGGGAGCAGAGGTAGAAGGACACAGCAGCTCACCGTGGCTGGATTATAAAGTGTCTGGAAAGACCCCTGTTTGCAAGTGTCTGAGCAATTGCTGGCAGGTGTTCTTCCACTTCAACCTTGCACGTAATCAATGAAAGATGCTCTGCTGTAAGCCTGGCTGCATTATCAGTGATTTACTTCCTAGTTATAAAGTTTTTCCTTTAACAGGTCACGGAAATTTCCTTGACTGAACCATAAGCTGATTTAATTTTATTTTCTCACCACTTCACCTTCCCTCTCTGTAGCAGTTTGTGCATGTGAAGGACATCACCATGTCGCTCTTCAGTCCCCAGCCCTCTTCAGGCTTGGTGACACAAGGGACACAAATGATGACAACATGGGTGTTTGCTGATGTAGTTATGCATTAAATCTGGTTCCTCTGGCTAAGTTTCCTAGAACAGTAATGTAAATCAATGGTCAGGTTCTGGGAGGTTTTTTTGTTGCTCAAAAAGGAATACTCAAAAGTATTCTAACAGTATGGGGAAAAAAACCCCAGTTCTATAAACTTGTGATATCACTAAGTTATTAATTATATTAGAGCTCTTGGATAGGTTTTAGTGCCAAGCCCTAATGGGTTGAGCACCTTGAGGTGTTGGTGTTTCTTTGAGACATGAAGTAATTAATCTCAGCTCTAGCATCTCAAAACTTTCTGGGGTGCTATTGCTCTGGGCAGTCTTGAAAAGAGTTGGTCGATTGAGAACACATCCATTTTCTATAAGCAGCCAAGTTGTAGCTTCACTCTTGAAAACACCAAGGTCTTGCTGAAGTAAGATGTTTCATAGAATCATTTGGTTGGAAAAGACCTTTTAAGATCATCAAGTCCAACCATAAGCTGTCCACTACTAAACTATGTCTATCAGCACCTCATTCTTTTAAACACTCTCCAGGGATGATGACTCCACCACTTCCCTGGGCAGCCTGATCCAGTGCTTGACAACCCTTTCAGTGATGGATCTTTTCCTAATACCTACTTGTATTTGTCCAGTTAGATGATGAGGCCAACATATTCCCCGATACTTAGAAATGTACCTTTAACAGAAAGATAGTGTTCTCTTAATCATTGAAAACTCTTAAAATCAATAAAAATCCCGGTTGTAGGATTTTTATACATCCTGCTTAATGGGTTTAGAGCAGAACTATTCCTTGATCTCTTGCTGCCCTGTTTTCAGCAGCCACTGGACATTCTATGGGCTGTTGCATTTAGGTGCCAGTATAATTTGGGAAGGATTTGGCCTTTTTAATGGTTTCTTTCCCACCTCACTTTTTAAAGCTGCTCTAATTCCATATTGCCCTAATTGTGATACGCAAATTTTAAAAGGAAAATCACAGCCAATGTGTTTTAAGATTCTTATGGGCAAGCAGCCCCCTACTTAACGTGATAAATTTGGACAGCTTTTCTCACTAAAGAAAATAAAAAGCCTTCCAAATCAAGAAAATTATGTAAGCAAATCCGATGAGTGTGCTCTAAAATTAAACCTGCCTCACAAGCTCTGGGGCCTTCAGTGTGAAACCAATGGAGATTATTTTGGGGAGGCTGTAAATCCTTGCCTGGAGTGTGCCCAACAGTGCCCAGAAATTCCCCCCCTCCATTGATCAACTCACCCATTGGATGTGACCAAAGGTGTAGGAACATAAAACTATCAGAGACCACCCTTGGCCAAGACCAGATCCCTGTCATCCTAAATGAACCATAATAGACATTTTACCTAAACGTTTCTCTCCTTTGCAGTCACATAAAGCATATTTTTTTTTGTGGTATGTGGCAAAAGCTGCTCTGGAGACTTCATGTGATGTTCCCATGCTGTGAGCTGTTTGGAAAGGGTCGGTATTTTCCTCCAGGGATTTGAGTGTCTCCATGAAGTTTCCCCATGCTGCCAAACTCCCTCTTGGTTTTGGGTGGGAGAAGGGAAAACTCTTGTCTTTACGTGCATTGCTAGTGCAGTATCTCCAGCGACAGAGGGATTTGATTGTCCTCCTCCTTAGCACTGAGAGGGCTTTGGGTTGTTGATAGGCTGGGGTGATCTTAAGGGGTTCATTCCACTTCTCCTGGCTGAAGCCAGATATAAACCACCTGGAAAGCCTTAGCTGAGAGCACCTCTCACATTATGCTCTTAGTTCTTGTTATGCCCAACAGATCTGTCAACTCAGCTGCATTAGATATTTCCATCTGGGGAAAAATATCCCCTAACCTCATCTTACTCTTTTGTTTGCAGACTGACGACAGGTTTCTAGCAAACATATACAAAGCATTTGTTAGCGTTGCTATCCTCTCCCTTTGCCTGAGTCGTTTTCTTTCTTTCTTGGCCCTTGGTCCTCCTCTCCTGGAGCTCTTGCAACCAGGAGACACTGAAATCACAAATGTGCAAAATACAGGATGGATAAACATCTTAATCTCGTGGATACTTCAGTCTAAATGTTTTCTGAGGCCCTCCTTCAAGAAGGATTAGCCGGTAACTGCGTCTGAAAGGTCATAGCCTTGCTTTGACTTGCTCTGCTGCTCAAGATGCTAAACGTGTGTGAGAGCTTCAGCAAAAGGCCTGAGATGCCATTGCTGTTCTCTAAGGCTCCAGGGAGCATCTGTGTGTCCTCTTGGGCTTTGAACGTTCGCCTTGGAGCTCTGCCTGTATTAGCCATTGTGATAGCGTTGCCTAGAGCGCCCAAATGTGACATGTATCGCCTGGCATTTTGGCTGCACTAAGTGTAAGATTTTTCCAGTGTAGGTTTATATCTGTTTTCTTTTTTTTTTTGTTCCATCTCAAGTGTGTGCATATTACTGTTATGATTTATTTTCAGGCTGTAACGTTGGTTTTATCACTTGAAATACTTCGGAAACTTTGAGGGCTTTCTTTAATTAGTTGCAAGCCCTTCTTTAACTTGAAGGAAAATTCCAGTGTGAAGAACGCTTTTGGTTCACAAAGAAATTGTTACAGAGCTCTGGTAGAAAGGTTTCCTCTCATCTTTGTGTTATTTGTGCCTTACTTTCCTCCCTGAACCTGCTGTTTGCTTTGATAAAGTTGACTTTGCTTCTCAACAGCTCCAGAATGGATCAGCGTTTGTTATTGAAATGTCAAGACTTTCAACGTGGATATCCTTTGGCAGAAGGATATCGTGAGCCTAGGAAAGTAGTCTTGAGTACTTGCTTAAACTCATTGTCTCAGGGTAGAAGAAATGAATACAGACTGTTTTTGAAGATAAGTAATAGCAATAGTTGTGTGTGAAGATGGGTTATTCTTGCTCCCTTCTGTCCTGAGACCTGCTAGTCATCCTGTAACAACAACAACAACAAAGTCAATATCTCCCAGTTGATCCTTTGCTATAAAATCAAATTTTTTTGGTTTCAGTATTTGCTTATCGCTCCAGCTGCATATGCAAGTTGTATGCTGCTGGGGCACTTTCAACCACTGCTATTTTGGGACTGGAGAGGGATAAACTAAAGGGATTCCTTTCTCCACCACCGAGAAACAAACGTCACTCTGGGGACCGCGGTGGAGAGAAAGCTGGCAAAGCAAGCAAGACCCTGCCACTCTTGTTCCTGTGGTTCAGCCTGCAGAATTGCAAGTGTAACCCACGCTCGCAGGGGTTTCAAGGAAGTGAGGTGTGAGACCTGTGGGTTAGTGTCCCTGGGGGATGCAGGTCAGGGGATGCTGGATGCCTCTGTAACCTCAGGGAGGGCTGGAGGATGCCAGGGAGATCGGTGGAAGGCTTGGCAGAAGGCAGGGATGTGAGACCAAGGCTGGGGGTGGGACAGTTTTCTTGACATGGGGCCAACTGGAAAGTCTCAAGCATGGACAAAAAAGGGGGAAGGGGAATGTGATACCGTCTACCAGGGAAGGACGTAAACCCCAGGAGAAGGACGTAGCCAAGCTCTGTCACAGCGCTCTAGAGTTTCAGCTGCTGCTTCAGCAACGCTGACTTGCAGTGATTTGCTTAAAGTGCTGGGAATTCTAGTTCAGGTTTGTAGAAGAGGCCAAAGAGATCTCATCTTGGGGTCAGTATCTGTTTAAACTTCCTTGAATCTCCAAATTACTTTCCTTCAACTTGCATTCATATACCCTTCCTTTCAAATATGCTTTGCCACAGGATTCAAGGGAAAACATAGCTCACGCTGGCTTGGAGTAGCAAGCAGGGTACAGTCGGTGGTTCAGCCAGCTTTTAACCTCTTTTGCCCTGACTTTTGCCTTCTGCATGCTATTTAGCATAGAGTGGACAGTTCTGGTCCTGCTTTTCCTGTATGGTAAGAAAACCTGCTGGGGAGACTTATTCATAGGCAAGCTGTTTCTTTTCTTGGAAACATAAATCTGTATTCTTGCTCTGGTACCGCTGTTTGTAGTTTGAGATTTTTCTGGATAGCTGAGCACCTTTGTAGCACTTAACTTTCAAGTTAGATTCTGATTATTTTATTTTATTTAGCCCATAGGCTCTAACTCGGATAGATTCCATGTGGTTGTGCCCTGTATCATCCTGGGGATGACGACTCAGTGTCCAGACCCACTGAAAGAGGTGGGATGTGGGAATTGTGAAGCAAGCCCACATACGTTTTGAAGACAGATGGAAACTCCATTTAAGGCTGGAGCTGCTCTGGTTGTGTGTAGCTCTAATGAGCATCTGTTGATGGAGTGGTTCAGGGAGGGTGTTCTCAGTGCTTTTTATTACTGATCATGTTAGGATATGAAGGGCTAAACTGAAAAGGAAGATACAGGTTGGTTGTGGAGACTTACAGCAAAGCTTGCAGATATGGCAAACCTCTTTTTAAACTTTTCTTTGTTTTTGGTAGTATTTCCATGTCAGACAAATTCCACCTGCTCTAAAGCATTTTCACAAATAGATGTATTATCTGATTGTTTATGCATGCCACAGGACTTCTCTGATGTATACATCCCCCAGATACAGTATCAAGTCCCCAGAATTTTTTCGCTGATGTATACATCCCCCCAGATACAGTATCAAGTCCCCAGAATTTGCTCATCCCTTGTAGGCTTGAACAGAGTTTCTGGCAAATGCAAGTGAAAATTGAGGGTAACTACTGAAGTGCATCTGCAAGTGAATCCAGAAGCAGTGTGTTTTAATGCCAGCACCTAAAGCATCTGGAGATGCATTTTGATGCACAATTGCTGCTTCAGAGTTTTATTTGGGAAACTTTAGAGGTGAGCTGTATGAGTAACCTCAATCATCTCCTTTGCTTGTGCACGCTGCAGTGGAATTTTGTTCCGTGATTGCATGCAAGTCTTGTTCTGCAAAATCCTGGCCTCTTTCGGTGAATGGGCAATTACTAAGTATTTCTCTTTACTGTTCTCATTAACCTTGTGGCCCCAAGGCTTATTTAGAACACATTATCCAGATTCTGTACTCAATGGAAAAGACATTTGGTTCCTCGTGGGTGTGTTTAAGATGCTGTCTGAGACACAGAGCTGAGAGAAAGCTATCAAGAGTTCACTTATATACAGCATCCCTTCTGATGCTGAAAATCACTTTACTTTTCATTACTTCTGAGTACTTAGAATTATTATAGGTCATCCCATGTTTAGTTGTCATCACTAGGGAAACACAACGAATCGGTACCTGGAAAATGAGGCATGCTAATGACTTGTGAACAACTGTAAAAGCTGTTCGAATGAATTTGCCTTGTGTTGTGGCCTTGCTAGAATGGATTTTAATTCTCCATAATGATAATCATAAGATGATTGTTTGCTTTTCCTGTGGTCCCCTGCCTCCTTCCCATCTAGTTGTCCTAAGGGAATGAAGGCAAGATAGGAATTTGGAAAATAATGTTTATCTCATGCAGTGCTCCTTTCCAGATTGTGGTCACGTAGTCTTTTTAGATAGAGTTGATTTCCAAATGCATATGCACACTTATGCCAATGTTTCATGGTCCTTGAGTGGCTGAATTGCAAGTGATTTGTATATAACAATTTTGTTTTCACTTATTCCACTTCTAGTTCTCAAAGGAGTTCACAAGGAATAATTGAGCTACAAAACTCTCAAATCTCTTCATCTCTGCTTCACAAATGGACTTTAAAGTATTACGAATTCTAGAGGAGTTTAGGGATATAGATCATAATTATTTCAAATGAGATGTCAGCTAAATGCCTTTGTGAATCTGGGAAAAACTGATTGGGAGATCATGTATTTTCAGACCATACAACCAATTTATTCTGTAAGAGAAATTATCAACCTGGGTCATTCTTGTAGAGTTGAATGCAGAAAATGCCCTGGTTGGTTTTCTTCCCTGTTGGATTTTCCCAAATGTGTAGCTTAATGGGACATCTCTTAGTTTGGAGCTTCTGACCTCGCTATAGTTTCTCACAGTCAGCTGAAACCTTATGCCACTCATTCGGCTGTAACTTGATAATCTCTCTAAAGGAAAAGATTCAAGTCCTGCACTGTAGATTTGAGGAGAGTGGACCCAATGACATTTCTGGGGTCTAAGAAGTAAAACTGTTAAGACAAAGGGAAATCACAGAATCACAAAACGTTAGGGATTGGAAGGGACCTCAAAAGCTCATCCAGTCCAATCCCCCTGCTGGAGCAGGAACACCCAGATGAGGTTACACAGGAAGGCGTCCAGGCAGGTTTTGAATGTCTGCAGAGAAGGAGACTCCACAACCTCTCTGGGCAGCCAAATACCAAGTATTTTCCTTTTTCTCCAAATTCTTTGGGGCTGTATGCTGCAGTAGATACATGGCCATCCTCTTCCTCTTCAGTCCTTGGAAATGGCCATTATATGACAATATTGAAATGGTATACTTGATGTTACACCACAGCATTTTTATATGTTGCTTAATGCTATGCAGTGGGTGAAGATAGGACATCATGTAGTATGCACCCATAGAGCTCATAGCTTACCTCTATACCATTTGTAGTATTTGATTTAATGATTTAAGGACCATCTTTACTTCGCTTGTTTTTCAGCAGTTGATGGTGACTTAGAAAATGGGCACTTGCACAAATTTGTTCATGGTGTCTCTGATGTCTGATGCTGAGATAACTCTAAGCCTATGGATCCTCCTCTCATGAGGCAATTCTTCATCATGCTTTCTAGCATGTTTTATTGTACTTTCTACCTAGAATTGAAAATGTTTCTCCCTTTGGATGTCTGCAGGCATTGGGAAATATTGGCGTAGGGATTGGCATAGGAATAACATTGTGTAGCTCCGCATTTCTTGTAATTTCCTTTTCAAGCATGAGCAACTTGAAAATCAAATGGCTTCCTCACCTGGTTTTCCATCTCTGAGGCCCTATTTTACAGGCAGTGGTTGTAACTCGAGGCCTGCTCTGAGCTTCTTGGAATTGAGGTGAAACAGTCCTGGCTTCGTGAACCATACATCTCACACTAAATGAATATGGATACAGCTGTGGCATCCCACAATGCTGCATCCAGTCTTAAAGTGAGGCTCTATGACCCTCAAAACTAACTTGAAATCTGTTAAAACGCTGTGAAGAACAGCTTTTACATTTGGTGAGGATTGGGCTGGCGAGGTGCAGTGTGACATAATATGTCTTTGCCCTCTGTAATCTTTTACCCCTTCCAACACCCAGGCACACAAGAGCCGATTCAATTCTTAATCTTGGTGTAACGAAACCACCTCGTGGTTTCTGTGTTTGAGTTGATCTAAATTGGGATGGCAGGAGTTCTTGAATCCAACAGCTTTAGGCTATTTTAGGTGGTGAAAATCTGCCATTGGCACTATGGAAGGTATTTATAAGTAATAAGCTAATTATGTAAAATGCACACTGTCCACTTGTTAAGATCTTCTTAAAGTTTCATAATCTAATCAGAATTTGCTATGTATAACACTTGGCTTGTTGTCCTCCCCCCTGCCTTTTTAATGCAACTTAGTTGGATGGATGATCAATACAGGAAGGAAATGCTTTCCTTAATGCTGGTTGGTTGGGTCGCACATGCCTTTTCAATACAATGCATAAAGGATTTTTCTTTTAATCGCTGAGTGCAAATGCATTGTTTTGAAGATAGATGATATGCAGTCGTGTCTACTCAGCAACACTTGTAGAAGAACACTTTGGGTCTCTCTGGGCTGTAGTATTGTAGTTAATATAGCTCTGTTTATTTAGACTTTATACAGTATCATTAAAAAGATGGATATGCTGAAGTCACCAAGTATTCTAGGGTATTCACCTGAAATGTGGGCAACAGTAGGTCTGGCTGAGGTGCTTGCCAATATTCTGTAGTCCAGTCACCTTTAAAAGGTAAGCGAGGGTCCTGCCAGCAGCACAGATCAGTTAGACATCTTTGCTATCAACATCAATTTATTCATTGCCTATGATTGCTTATAGCATCTTCCCTTCCACAAAACTGTGCATGGATTCAATCATTTGAGGAAGAATTGCACCATATCTGTAATGGTGTGAGACCTGGACCTTTCTCAATGGTGATGAATTGGGAGACTGATGGCAGATGTTCACGTTCTTTCCCTCTTTTTCTTGCTGGGACAAGTTGTGGTGTGGAGAAGCAGTGTTCTGGGGTGCTGGGGGACGTCAAGAGAGCCATGTTTGTTGTTCAATGGATGGCAATGAGGGAAGGACAATGCAGTGCCCTTGCACTTGGAGCAGAAGACAGTAAGGATTGTGATGTTGCTTCCCACATGGGAACTTGTTCTAGGATACATCAGTGAAAATGTCTCCTGTGCTGGTGGTTTATCCTTATCCGATGAGTTTGAAGCTGTGGCCAGAGCTAGTTTGCTTAGTTGGAGATCTGACCCTTGAAGTTTCATTTGAGGCTTGTAAAACTTCAGGGCTGCAAAGCTCTTTCAGAAAGACATTCATGAGACACCTTTTGTCATGGGATGACCTTTATGCAGGAGCTTCTGAGTATCCTCCTGTTGAGTTTTGCAAGGAACCAGCCTCTACGTTCACAGTTCATTCCCACAATCTCTGTTGAGGCTCACAGTGAGGATAAACTTCTACCATCCCATCACCATAATGTGTCTCTGATGCATCCTGGTCTCTCCAGTGCCCAGAAAGTTTGTTTTTTTCACCTGTTTAGTTTTTAAACCTGACACAAGGATAATATGACATTAGAGTGGAAAAGCTATCACTGCTGTGCAGGGGAGGAATTGCAGAGCCATAAACTGCTCCCAAAATAGATCAGATGATGTGTCAAACCACCCAACCATCTAAATACTCCACGAGCTGACCTCCGTGCGATATAAAATAGGGGCTGGGTAAAATGTTTTGAGGGGAGGAGGAGTTGAAAACCCCATTCTGCCTGAATCTGTATGCTTGTTTTTCGTTGTCATTTATCCAGGAGTTTTCAGGAGCCAGTCTCTGCTTCCAGCTGGGACCTCCAGGTCTGGAATATAAAAGCTGGGGCTGGAGAAGGAGGAAACCCATTCTCCAGTTCGTTTTTTTTTTTTTCTGTCCCAATGAACTTGAGGAGCATTTTGCATTTGCTGTGCTTTCCACAAAGGTTCGATTTCAACTCCCCCAGCTTTTGAGATTTGTGTTGTCTGTAGAGTAACTTTTATTTTCTCTTTAGCTGCTGTGCTAATTGAGTGTCTGTGTGCACATAGGGATCTCTCCAGGCAGCGAGGGAAGCTGCTGTGTTGGTTACAAGAAGTTTCTTCCCTGGCTGCCAGTCCCTGTGGTCTGGGCAAGGGCAGCTATGTAACTGCAGCATCTGCTGAGAACAGACAGGGCAGTGTTTGGGAGGGACAGCACGATTCATCCAACAGACGGGACGGGGAGGGAGAAAGCAACACGCCAAGTCCTGCTGCATGATGTGTGCTTGTGGAGCTGTTAAGCCTTTATCTCCCAAATTTAACAAAAGGGCTGGCTGAGGTGTTAAGGGAGACAAACGGGCGATTCATGACAAAGTCAGATGCGTTCCCTGGCAGGGGTGGGTGGGAGAGACTGACACTAACACATGGCCGGCCGTGCTGTCGCTGGAGCTGTGCGAGGCATGGCCACGTCCCGGAGCACTGAAGGTGGCCGTGGGTGGGAGGCTTGCTGGGGATGTGGCAGGATTGCTGCTGGGACCACGGAGGTGGGGTTGCTGAAAGGGAGTGCGACAGCAATAGCCTCTCTGAGGAAAGAGCAGGGTGCTCCTAAAGTATGGATCTATCAACCTAATGATGCAAAATGTTAGTGTGCGGATGTGCGCTCAACACCACTGGGTCAGTTATTGCTGTTAGCTGTAAGGGTTGGAGAGTACAGGTGGGTTAAATCAGAGAATCATAGAATGGTTTGGGTTGGAAGGGAACTTAAAGCTTCCCCAGTCCAACCCCTGCCATGGGCAGGGACACCTCCACCAGCCCAGGCTGCTCAAAGCCTCATCCAACCTGGCCTTAGGCACTTCCAAGAAGGGGGCATCCGTAGCTTCTCTGGGCAACCTGTGCCAGTGTCTCACCACCCTCAGTCAAGAATTTCTTTGTAATATCTAATCTATATCTAACTACTGTGGATATACACTTCCCTCTGCTTAGTGGACTCATTTAACACCCATCATCTTAATTTTTGTGCTGAAGTACTTCTTTAAAGTGGCCTTGAATTGACAGTCAAACATTCTCAACAACTTACCCTCCATCTCATCATTTACAGATGGAGAGGAACTCGGGGAAAAAACTGAACCAAAAATAGGAATAACTGATTCTTGTCGCACTCTGTCTCCTGCAGTAACTTTGAAGAAGCAACTTGGAGGAAGCAAAGAAAATTTAACGAGATATCTTTGATTCTTCTGAGAATGCTCCAGCCAAAGCAAGGTCCTGCTATACATTTCCTATAGGCTCTTGTCTTGGTCCTAAGAACATAAAAACTGCCATACAGAGTCAAACCAAAAGTTTCTTCAGCCAGGTATGGCCATGTGGGGAAGCCAAGAAGAAGTGGGAAAAGTGATGTGTCTCCTGGCATGTCCTGCTTGCTCCTGGCATTCAGGGCTATAGAGGCTTCCTGAGAGGCTGTGTTCAAGCCCTCATGTTTCATCACCCACCTGGGTGAACCTCCCTTTCCTGAATTTGTCCAGCCTCTTTAGGAATCTATTAATATTTCTGGGGTTCACAACATACAGTGATAATGAACCTTGCAGTTTAATGATGAAAAACCACTCAATTTTCTGAAGGTCTAGCATTTATTGCTATTTTTTAAATACTGCTCCTGGCCTGAGTCAGCAGGTCTGATCCCTGCATTGCCCTGAGCAAAGGGCTCCCTGTGGAGCCTCCAGCCCTGGGCAGATCTGTGGGGCTTCATTAAGGCTTCATGTCAGCAGATTGAGCCATAGAAAGCCAGAAGGATGGACAGGAGGTGTTTTGGGAACTATGAGTATCCTCGCCCCATGCATGAAGCTTTCCAATGCCACCTTTGTAAACCTACTGGAATAAACATAAGGCAGCACCAGTGCAAAATGCACCGTGAACAAACGTATTTTTTGCTTATTTTTTTTTTGTTCTTTCAAATGCTAAATGTTCTTCACTATGTGCAAGTCTCCCCAGAGAAGGGAAGCTATTGAGAAAGACCATGAGGTTCAGTTTCCTTTGCTTGGAACAGAAAAACAAAACTATTGCTGCAGGTTTATATCACTGACTTTTGGCTTTTAGGAATTTCAGGCTTCACGATAGGGGCGGATATAACAGAGTTTGCATATGGCTCAACTCTTTGTTGCAAGAAAATCATGCCATTGAGCACCTGGCTTGTTTCCTTTGATCTGCTGTGTTAAATCCAATATAAGCTCTTTTGTTGTATTCCCTTGTATGATCCATTACATTTGTGGTCTTCTCCTGGCCCTCAACCTCACCAGAAATAATTCAAAGGCAAGCTGGGGTGGTGAAGGAATAGTTATATA